>NC_057806.1:467862016-468161577 GCF_018294505.1 Triticum aestivum | reverse complement strand
TGGCCTCTCCGCCGCGCCGCTCCGCCGTCGTCCTCCTCCTCCGGCCGGCGACCTCGCCGACCCCGCCGACGTCCGCAAGCTCCGGCCGCCATGAGCTCCTCCGGTGAACAGTAACTTCGACCGGTGAACCTCGACTTCCGCGCCAGATCTGGATCTGGGACGAGGGTTGACTTTTTCCCTCCGAACCCTAGTATTTTTGCATACTTTGCCATGCCATAACTATGCATCTGTAGCTCCGATTCATGCGTGTAGCATATCAAAATGTTCGTCTCGACGAGTATATCATTTCATCTCATTGCATCATTTTCAATTGAGCTCATCTTGATGCCCGAAATGCTGTTGGAAGAGGGCTATGTGATGATTATGTCAGATCTGTTTCAGCAAATGGCCTTTTGTCATTTTTGCCATGATTAATGTGTGCATGCTATGATCCTGAGCTCTGCATGTGTTTTGTTATATGCCATGCCATCTTTACAGGGGTGTATGCCATGTATTTTTGTGATCTCTGTGGTGACGAGCACAAGCATGCAAAGTAGCTTACTCGATGATGGTGATTTCAGGGACTTGGAATTTCACTAAGTCCTTGTCCTGTTATTATTTTTATGCCATATGTTCATGATGTTTCCTAGTGATCCATGCCTCTTTTGAGGATGATCAGTAAGGATGTTTTGTTAATATTGTGGTGCTCTATCCATACATGTCTTTGTTTGCAATTATGGAGCACCCTAGCTTGAGTCAATCGAGCTCTACTTTTGCTATAAAATGTTCCTGACAGATTGTTAACATGTTTTGCAATTTTGCCAAGCTTGTTGTTGTTGATCCATGCATGCTATGATGTTTTTCTTGCCATGTATAATTTCTATGCCATGTCTTCTTGATGGATGTATGCTTAGCTTGTGATGCAATGCCTCGTGGTGAGTGCATCGAGCTCGTAAACATGCCTACTTGTTAACTGTTTTGCATGCTCCAGTTTTTCACCAAGTCTGAATCTGTTTATGTTTTTGCTATGTTCACATGCTTGCAATTGTATTTTATGATCCCTTTTGGCTCACGGTCACTAAGGGACTTTTGTTGTGTGCTTAGAGTAGCTTCATGCTTGCCTTGCTTTGCCATGATATGTTCCTGTAGCATGTAGTTTTCATGCTCTAAAGATTGCTTCCTGATGGTAAATTCATGATTTGTTGTTATTTCACTAAGTCTGAAACCTGTTATCTTTTGCTCTTTTGCCATGCTTGTTTGTACCTATTATTGAGTGAACTAGCCGTAGCTCAGTGTTCATCTTTTGTCAAGCATCATGAGTGGATCCCTGCCATGTATTTTGTTGTCATGTTTGAGTACTGTAGCATATTTATCTTGATGCATTTACATGGCTACTTGCTGTTTATCGTAGACCGGTGCCATATTTGTTTTGCTTGCCATTTCCAAAGCGTGCATCTGATTCCGGTGATCTTTATATAAATTTCAATCAAAATCAACTCCTCTTTCCAGTGGCACTCTTGGATTTCCATGTTGAGGCCAGGTTCATTCATTCCTTTCCAAAACTTGCATATGCATCGCATACCGCATCCCGCATATCATACCATGTTTTCATCATGTTGCTTGAGCTTTGCACGTGGTTGATTATGCTCCTTTTTCTTGTTGTTCTTGTTTGGTAGAGCCGGGAGACGAGTTCGTGAATGAGGAGCCCGTTGAGTTCGCTTACGAGGATCAAGGCAACTCTGAGAACTTTGCAGGCAAGATGACCATACCCTCGAAATCACTTCTATCTTTGCTTGCTAGATGCTCGCTCTTTTGCTATGCCTATGCTACGATACCTACCACATGCTTATCATGCCTCCCATATTTCCATGTCAAACCTCTAACCCACCACGCCCTAGCAAACCATTGTTTGGCTATGTTACCGCTTTGCTCAGCCCCTCTTATAGAGTTGCTAGTTGCAGGTGAAGATTGGAGATCGTTCCTTGTTGGAACATGTTTATCGTTGGGATATCATAATATTATCTTGTTTATCTTAATGCACATATATACTTGGTAAAGGGTGGAAGGCTCGGCCTTATGCCTAGTGTTTTGTTCCACTCTTGCCGCCCCAGTTTCCGTCATATCGGTGTTATGTTCCCGGATTTTGCGTTCCTTACACGGTTGGGTTATAATGGGAACCCCTTGACAGTTCGCCTTGAATAAAACTCTTCCAGCATGGCCCAACATTGGTCTTACCATTCTCCACCTAGCCTCTTTTTCCCTTGGGTTCCGCAGACTCAAGGGTCATCTTTATTTAAACCCCCGGGCCAGTGCTCCTCTGAGTGTTGGTCCAACCGGTCAGCTGCCGGTGGCCACCAGGGGCAACTCTGGGCTGGCCTACCGGAACCTTGGACAATCCGGTGTGCCCTGAGAACGAGATATGTGCAGCTTCTATCGGGATTTGTCAGCACATTCGGGTGGCTTTGCTGGTTTAGTTTTACCATTGTCGAGGATGTCTTGTAACCGGGATGCCGAGTCTGATCGGATTGTCTTGGGAGAAGGAATATCCTTCGTTGACCGTGAGAGCTTGTGATGGGCTAAGTTCGGACTCCCCTGCAGGGATTTGAACTTTCGAAAGCCGTGCCCGCGGTTATGGGCAGATGGGAATTTGTTAATGTTCGGTTGTAGATAACCTGAAACTTAACTTAATTAAAATGCATCAACCGCGTGTGTAACCGTGATGGACTCTTCTTGGCGGAGTCCGGGAAGTGGACACGGTGTTGGAGTAATGCTTGACGTAGGTTGTTCTAGGATCACTTCTTGATCATAATTGTTCGACCGTGCTTTTTCCTTCTCTTCTCGCTCTCTTTTGCGAATATGTTAGCCAGCATATATGCTAGTCGCTTGCTGTAGCTCCACATCATATCTTTACCTTACCTATAAGCTTAAATAGTCTTGATCGCGAGGGTGCGAAATTGCTGAGTCCCCGTGACTCACAGTTTACGTCCAAGACCAGATGCAGGGACCGATGATACCATTCCAGAGGATATGACCGAGCTCAAGTGGGAGTTCGATGAAGACTCTCATCGTTACTATGTGTCTTTTCCAGATGATCAGTAGTGGTGCCCAGTTGGGGCGATCGGGGACTTTTGTTGCATTTGGGGGTTGATCTTTATTTTGGTTCCTTAGTCGGACCCTGAGTGTATTGGATGAATGTAATGACTTATTTATGTATTTGTGTGACGTGGCGAGTGTAAGCCAACTATGTACCTTTCCCCTTTATTTATGTACATGGGTTGTTTGCAAACAATCCTCACTTGCGACATTGCTTTCAATGCGGTTATGCCTCTAAGTCATGCTTCGACACATGGGAGATATAGCCGCATTGAGGGCGTTACAGATGAAATTATTGGTCTTGCTTCTATTGCCGTACCTCCTAGTGATCCTTTAGAACAATATTTGCTAGACCATGAAAATGACATGTTTATGAATGAAAGAAGGGAATTAGATGAAGTATTCTTTAAACAGGAACCTATTCTGAAAAATAATTTACCTGTTGAAATCCTAGGGGATCCTCCTCCACCCAAGGGTGATCCCGTATTTGAGCTTAAACCGTTACCTGATACTCTTAAATATGCTTATCTTGATGAGAAAAAGATATAGCATGTTATTATTAGTGCTAACCTTTCAGAACATGAAGAAGAGAGATTATTGAAAACTCTGAAGAAGCACCATGCTGCTATTGGGTATACTCGTGATGATATTAAGGTCATTAGTCCCACTCTATGTCAACATAAAATTAATTTGGAAGAAGATGCTAAACCAGTTCATGATCATCAACGCCGGTTGAATCCTAAAATCAAAGAAGTGGTAAGAAAGGAGATACTAAAGCTCCTTGAGGTAGGTATAATTTATCCCGTTGCTGATAGTCAGTGGGTAAGCTCTGTCCATTGTGTCCCTAAGAAGGGAGGTATTACTGTTGTTCCTAATGATAAAGACGAATTGATTCCTCAAAGAATTATTACAGGTTATAGGATGGTAATTGATTTCCGAAAATTAAATAAGGCTACTAAAAAGGATCATTACCCCTTACCTTTTATCGATCAAATGCTAGAAAGATTGTCCAAACATACACATTTTTGCTTTCTAGATGGTTATTCTGGTTTCTCTCAAATACCTGTGTCAGCCAAAGATCAATCAAAGACTACTTTTACATGCCCTTTTGGTACTTTTGCTTATAGACGTATGCCTTTTGGTTTATGTAATGCACCTGCTACCTTTCAAAGATGCATGATGGCTATATTCTCTGACTTTTGTGAAAAGATTTGTGAGGTTTTCATGGACGACTTTTCCGTCTATGGATCTTCTTTTGATGATTGCTTGAGCAACCTTGATCAAGTTTTGCAGAGATGTGAAGAAACTAATCTTGTCTTGAATTGGGAAAAGGGCCACTTTATGGTTAATGAAGGTATTGTCTTGGGGCATAAAGTATCTGAAAGAGGTATTGAAGTTGATAAAGCCAAGGTTGATGCTATTGAAAAGATGCCATGTCCCAAGGACATCAAAGGTATAAGAAGTTTCCTTGGTCATGCCGGTTTTTATAGGAGGTTCATTAAGGACTTCTCAAAAATTTCTCGGCCTCTGACTAATTTATTACAAAAGGATATACCATTTGTCTTCGATGATGATTGTGTAGAAGCATTTGAAATACTTAAGAAAGCATCGATTTCTGCACCTATTGTTCAGCCACCTAATTGGAATTTACCCTTTGAAATTATGTGTGATGCTAGTGATTACGCTATAGGTGATGTTCTAGGACAAAGAGTTGATAAGAAACTAAATGTTATTCAATATGCTAGTAAAACTCTAGACAATGCTCAAAGAAATTATGCTACTCTGGAAAAGAATTCTTAGCAGTTGTATTTGCTTGTGATAAGTTCAGACCTTATATTGTTGATTCTAAAGTAACTATTCACACTGATCATGCTGCTATTAAATATCTTATGGAAAAAAAAGATGCTAAACCTAGACTTATTAGATGGGTTCTCTTGCTACAAGAATTTGACTTACATATTGTTGATAGAAAGGGAGCTGAGAACCCCGTTGCAGACAACTTGTCTAGGTTAGAAAATGTGCTTGATGACCCACTACCTATTGATGATAGCTTTCCTGATGAGCAATTAAATGTCATAAATGCTTCTCATGCTGCTCCATGGTATGCTGATTATGCTAATTACATTGTTGCTAAGTTTATACCACCTAGTTTCACATACCAGCAAAAGAAAAAGTTCTTCTATGATTTGAGGCATTACATTTGGGATGACCCACATCTTTATAAAGAAGGAGTGGATGGTGTTATTAGACGTTATGTACCTGAGCATGAACAGGAACAAATCCTACGCAAGTGTCACTCCGAAGCTTATGGAGGACACCATGCTGGAGATAGAACTGCACATAAGGTACTGCAATCTGGTTTTTATTGGCCTACTCTCTTCAAGGATGCCCATAAGTTTGTCTTATCTTGTGATGAATGTCAAAGAATTGGTAATATTAGTAGACGTCAAGAAATGCCTATGAACTATTCACTTGTTATCGAACCATTTGATGTTTGGGGCTTTGACTATATGGGACCTTTTCCTTCCTCTAATGGTTATACACATATTTTAGTTGCTGTTGATTAAGTTACTAAGTGGGTAGAAGCTATTCCAACTAGTAGTGCTGAATATAACACTTCTATTAAAATGCTTAAAGAAGTTATTTTTCCAAGATTTGGAGTCCCTAGATATTTAATGACTGATGGTGGTTCACATTTTATTCATGGTGCTTTCCGTAAAATGCTTACTAAATATGATGTTAATCATAGAATTGCATCTCCTTATCACCCTCAATCTAGTGGTCAAGTAGGATTGAGTAATAGAGAACTCAAATTAATTTTGCAAAAGACTGTTAATAGGTCTAGAAATAATTGGTCCAAGAAACTAGATGATGCATTATGGGCCTATAGAACTGCATATAAAAATCATATGGGTATGTCTCCGTATAAAATGGTTTATGGAAAAGCATGTCACTTACCTCTCGAACTAGAACACAAGGCATATTGGGCTATTAAAGAACTTAATTATGATTTTAAACTTGCCTGTGAGAAGAGGTTATTTGATATTAGCTCACTTGATGAATGGAGAACCCAAGCCTACGAAAATGCCAAGTTGTTTAAAGAAAAAGTTAAAAGATGGCATGACAAATGGATACAAAAGCGTGAGTTTAATGTAGATGATTATGTATTGCTATACAACTCTCGTTTAAGATTTTTTGCAAGAAAACTTCTCTCTAAATGGGAAGGTCCTTACGTTATCGAGGAGGTCTACCGTTCCGGTGCCATAAAAATCAACAACTTCGAAGGCACAAATCTGAAGGTGGTGAACGGTCAAAGAATCAAACATTATATCTTAGGTAATCCCATAAATATTGAAACCAATATTATTGAAACCATAACCCCGGAGGAATACATAAGGGACACTTTTCGGAATGTTCCAGACTCCTAAAAGGAATAGGTATGTGGTACGGTAAGTAAATCGACTCCAAAACAATTTTAAGGCAACATTTCTCCGTTTTGGAATATTTAGAAAAATAGAAAAATAAGCAGCAGTCCGGGAAAGACACGAGGGATCCACGAGGGTGGAGGGCGCGCCCTACCCTACTGGGCGCGCCCCCTACCTCGTAGGCACCTCGTGTGCTCTCCGGACTCCATTTTCGTACACGTTACGTATTTTGGTCGGTAAAAATTCATGATATAACCTCCCGGGGGTTTTGACTCCTGTATCACGCAAAAATCTCCTGTCTTTGTTTCGAGCTGTTTTTCTGACAGATCTAGATTATCATGGCATCTCCAAGTGCTCTCAAGGACAAGTTCTTTGAGAAGGTCATCAACCCTTACCTTGCGGAGGTGCAGTGACACCCTCAAACCATTGAGATGTGGGATGGGTTGCTGCACATCCGTGATGCTGAGGGACCGAAGGGGACCGGAAGCGTGGAGACGAGGCTCGAAGCAATGGAGCAACAAGTTTTCAAGTGTCAGGGGATGGTGGAGCGTGGACTCAACTCCAACCACATGATGATCGCAGAATCCACCAACAAACACAAGCTGGATGCCGACAACATCGGGGAGACCATCTTCAAGCTTCATGAGAAAATTGAGCACCTTTGAGGATGAATATATATTCAAAAGGATGAGTATGGCTGAAGATTTGAGGATCCCCATCTCCCTGTTCTCCTCCCTCCCGCAGCGCCGCACACATTCAGCGCCAGCGCCTGAAACCTCTCTCCCCCATCGATCCCTTCCTCCCTCCTGTGCTTGTGCCATCAGAGAGAGACAGGGAGAGATCAGCGCTGCACCCCTCGTCCCGATCCATGGATCTCCTTGCTGCGAGCCTACAGCCGCCGCCGTACTGCTGCCGTGTTGCGCCCTGCCTCTGCATTTTCCCCATGGTGCCATGGCCATTCTGATGCCCCGAGCCGCCTCCTTATTCTCTTCCTCGTGCACCCGCGACCATGGCCCCTCGTCATCAAGTTCGCCTGCATGCTCCCTCCTGCTCCTTCGACCTTGCCTTGCTCTGCGACCAGCGCCATCGCCCGCTGCTTCCTGCGTTGAGGAGCCCCGCCGTGCCAAGTCCCTGTGCTCGCGCCTCCTGCCCAGCCGGCCATCTCCGCCGTTCTCCCCCTGGATCCGGCCCGAGCTCGCCTTCCGGCTACAGATCCGCACCTCCCGCGCCCATTCCCGGTGCCGCTGAACCGCTGCTTCGTTCATTCTCTCACAAGCCATCATGGCAGGCAGGAACCTTGGCTCCTCTTGCAGCGGATGTGCCCTGCCTAGGCCTCCTGTTCACGTTGACCGGAAGACCGCAAGAGACCTCTCTGTTGCCAATATGCATTGTTGGTCAACAGATTGATGCACGCCAAGTACCAGGTCAAGGAGGACTGCCAAGTTCGTCTTTCGATGTCTCCGAAATCGCCAAGTACCACGACGTCAAGTACCCTGTGGATGCGCCAAGTGCCACGACGTCGCAAGAATGAGACCGACAAGTTCGAATGACCCCAAGTACCACTTCGAAAAAACCGAGTACCATTACCGTCGGACGCTCCAACGACTACAGGCTGAAACGTCAAGTTCCTCGATGAACCGTGTACGACTACCGTTTCCGTGGATTCACCTAAGTACCACGAAATGGACAACCCTACAAGTTCAACTACAGTTGCCGTGTATGACTACCGTCGCCTCGGAGATGTTGGGTCCATCAAGTTCCTCTTCGGAAAAGTACCACTACTCCCACGATGATACGAGAACAACTACCCTCGTTGAAGGCCGTCAAGTGAACAACTACTGTCGACGTGTACGACGACTTCGTGAACGTGTACCCGACGACCCCGGAGACCTATGTTGCGCCAAGTACCCCCTCATTAACCCGAACATCTATGAAGCGAGAACGACTACTTCCACTACCGCCGTCACGAGAACGTCTACTTCCTCTACTTTTCACTGAACGAGATCCATCCCATTTGCACGCTTCGAAGGTATAACCCCGAGACGACCGCCCGTGCACGTATGAATGCATGTTGGATGAGATGCACCCTTTGTCTGCACTGTGTCCGTATTGTCACTCATTTCCATGCCACCAACCCGTGGGAACCCGGTAGTCGGGAGCACCCCACCATCTTGCTCAACTCGCTCACGCCCCATGTTTTTCACCGGCATCTCAATCGAGTTATCGGAACTGGAACGTTACTGTGGCACCGTTTTGTTATCGTCGCCCTGGCACCCTTTCTTTCCACCACGGTGACAAATGCTTTATAATGCTCATGCCAACTTTTTCATAAAATTGCATAAAACTTGCACACGTCATCCGCATCATGATAATAACATTTAATATGTTTAAAATTGTTGTTTGCATTAAATTGCTAAATGCATATGGGGATTTACCGGAATTGTTGTTTGTTATTTCCGGTCTCATTTAAACTTGCCTAAAGGTTTAGTTTACTTATGCTCCACCTCTTGCCATGTTTAACAACATTTAATATTGTTGGGTACATAACCGAGCGAGAACTAAATAAGTCATGTGGTGTTTCGTCAATATGCAACTCGTTGCATATTGAGCTCCACTTAATTTGTAGGATTGCTTGTGCACTTTGCCATGCCATGCCTCATTAAACCGGACATGCATCATACTTGGTTGTGCATCATGCCATGTTTATGTGATGTTTGTTTACTATGTTGTTTGCTTCTTTCCGGTGTTGCTTCTTCTTGTTAGTTCCGGTAACGTCGCGTTTGTGAGGATCCGTTCGACTACGTCCGTTTGTCTTCTTCATTGGAGATCGTTCCTTGTTGGAACATGTTTATCATTGGGATATCATAATATTATCTTGTCTATCTTAATGCACCTATATACTTGGTAAAGGGTGGAAGGCTCGACCTTATGTCTGGTGTTTTGTTCCACTCTTGCCACCCTAGTTTCCATCATACCGGTGTTATGTTCCTTGATTTTGCATTCCTTACACGGTTGGGTTATAATGGGAACCCCTTGATAGTTCGCCTTGAATAAAACTCCTCCAGCAAGGCCCAACCTTGGTTTTACCATTTGCCACCTAAGCCTTTTTCCCTTGGGTTCTGCAGACTCAAGGGTCGTCTTTATTTAAACCCCGGGCCAGTGCTCCTCTGAGTGTTGGTCCAAACTAGAGCACCGTGCAGGGCCATCCCTTGGCAAGTTGGGTTACGTCAGCTCCTGTATGCTTAGATTATCCGGTGTGCCCTGAGAACGAGATATGTGCAGCTCCTATCGGGATTTGTCGGCACAGCGGGTGGTCTTGCTGGTCTTGTTTTACCATTGTCGAGATGTCTTGTAACCGGGATTCCGAGTCTGATCGGGTCTTCCTGGAAGAAGGAATATCCTTCATTGACCGTGAGAGATTGTGATGGGCTAAGTTGGGACACCCCTGCAGGGTTTTGAACTTTCTAAAGTCGTGCCCGTGGTTATAGGTAGATGTGAATTTGTTAATATCTAGTTGTAGAGAACTTGACACTTAACTTAATTAAAATGCATCAACCGTGTGTGTGGCCGTGATGGTCTCTTTCTGGCGGAGTCCGGGAAGTGAACACGGTTTTGGAGTTATGTTTGAACGTAAGTAGTTTCAGGATCACTTATTGATCACTTCTAGTTCACGACCGTGCTTTGCTTCTCTTCTCGCTCTCATTTGCGTAAGTTAGCCACCATATATGCTAGTGCTTGCTGTAGCTCCACCTCACTACCTTTTCCTACCCAAAAGCTTAAATAGTCTTGATCACGAGGGTGTGAGATTGATGAGTCCCCGTGACTCACAGATTACTCCCAAAACCAGTTGCAAGTGCCGATGCTACCAGTGCAGGTGACGCAACCGAGATCAAGGAGGAGCTCGATGAAGATCGTGTGCGTTGTGTTGTTTCGTTTCCAGTTGGTCAGTAGTGGAGCCCAGTCGGGGCGATCGGGGATCTTTTGCATTAGGGGTTGTCTTTCTTTATTTGGTTCCGTAGTCGGACCTTGATTGTATCTGGATGAGGTAATGCTATATTCTTGTATTGTGTGAAGTGGCGATTGTAAGCCAACTCTTTATCTCTTTCTTGTTCAGTACATGGGATGTGTAAACATTACCCCTCTTGCGACATGCCTACAATGCGGTTATGCCTCTAAGTCGTGCTCCGACACGTGGGAGATATAGCCGCATCGTGGGTGTTACAAGTTGGTAATCACAGCCTTCCCCGACTTAGGAGCCCCCTGCTTGATCGAATCGTTGGTGTTGTTGAGTCTAGAAAAATGTTTTGAGTCTTATAGGATTATATATATCGGAGAGTAGGATTCTTTTTACTCCTCAGTCCCTTCGTCGCTCTGGTGAGGCCTCCTGACGTAGAGTTTTGACTCTTCTCTCCTCAAATTTCACTAAAAAAAATTTAGGATCACGCGGGTATCTTGGAATCGTTCAGATGGTTTTGTGATGAGAACATTGTTCTTGGTGCCTCTTGACATTTAGGGGTTGTGGCAGTGTCCCGGGGAGTTGAGCTCCGAGGTGTTGTCGTCACAGTTTTATCGTTGCAGTTCTGGAATACATGAGTTTCGCCAACATCGAAAATCTCTTTTATGCAGTTGTTGGTGAGATAACCTCGACGCCACCCAGTACTGGGGTGGGAGTTCGGGAGTATTGCCATAACTCGTATAACGGATTCTTTTCGAAGGTTGAGGTAATGATTTCCGAAGGTTTCTTGGTTATGTGTTGAAGGATGGATACAGGTGGATGTAGGATTTGTTAGTTTGGGTGAGATATTATGCTTCCCCTATATCCCCAACACCTGATTGCATAACCAGAAAGTTTCGGGAGTTTATAAGTGGGAATTCAAGTAGCTCCTAGGATATCTTTCCGACAGATGTATGATATGAAATTGGGGTTCGACGTCCAGTGGTCCGCCTATCCACGGTTGGTCTTACAGTGCTCTCGTTGTGTCTTAAAGAGTCCTTGGCTATGCTGACTCGGGGACGCTTCGTATGTCATGTGCACTGCCTTGTACATGAGGATGTTGTAGGATCGATCCCATGTGGGCCCCACTACGAAAACTTCGGACGAAATCTCTATCATATGTTTGTTCTGGCTTATTCTGCAAGCCAATCCTTTGTTTTTGTTTTCAGTTGTGGTATTCGAGTTGCTTCAAAGTCAAGTTTTGATTCCATACCTTTCCTAAGCGGTGTTCTCATATTCCTATGTGAATACTAATCCTTCTTGATCATCGAGATTGTCATGTCAATTCTTCCAACGGTGTGCTTCTCTTCAAGTGGATCCAATCATTTTAAGCATCTGCAAGTTCAATTCTAAGTTCTCTCAACGGTGTTCGTTTCGTCCGTCCCAAGTTGTCTTTGTTTTTCCTGCCCTCCCACCCTTTTTCTTAAAGGACTAAGATTCCTTATTCAAGTATCCTTTATTGATGGGAAGTCTATCCATTACTTTCTTTCATTGTTCTTACCCAGTGGTTCTCATGAAGATGCTCCATAAGTTTATCATTCTTCGTTCTCTTTTCTTCTTCGGTGGATCCAATTCAAGCTTTGTTGATCATATCCTTTTTCCTCGTTTCAAATACCTTCTCCTGCCGGTGCACCTCATAATCTTTCACTTCTCGCTATTCATTTGTTCAGAGCGCTGAAGTTATCTCAGAAGGCTCGTCTTTTCATTCAAGATCCGTTCAAACCTATCTCGAGGTTGTTATCTTATTCAAGCCATTTAATTCAACCAGTGCAATCTCCTTTTTCAAGTAATCGTTCAATGGTGTTTTTCTCTTGAGTGGGCCCTAACCCACAGGTCTTTTCCCAGGATCACCTGACTCTTCTATTTTCCCGGAGCTTCCTAAATTCTTTTCGAAGTTTGACATAAGAATGAATTATCATCAGTCATATGTCTTTCTCCAAGATCCTTCATATGCTTTCATCGTTGGTTCAACCTTTCTAATTTTCATCCCGGAGTGTCTCAACAACTCATGGTGGTGTTTCTTATCGCCATTCTCAACATTTGAAGACCGAAGAAGAGTTTTTCCTCCAAATCTTATCCGTTCTCTCAAAGATTCGTGATTATAGCGTGATGCCATTCTCTCATAACTACTTTCGATTGTGAGAATTCTTTTCACCCATACGGAGCAATTCAAGATTCTTTCCAGTTTGATTCTCCGAAGGCCATCATTTCGGGATTATTCACTCCAGCTTTCAGCTATTGTTCTCTAAATCTTACCGGTGCATCATTCGAGTATGATCTAATCAGCTCATGATCTCTTCGTTTCACTTGTGTCTAAATTCTCTCAAGTATATTCATTCATTTTTCTAATTCTTCCCGATGTTTCCTTATCTTTTCTTTGTTCATTTCCAATTCTTACGATGGTTTGTTCAAGATTTCTCTTTCCTTGTTACCATATCAATTCATTCGTTGTTTCAATCCTATCGGTGGATCGTTGAAGACATTCCCAAGTTTGTGCTATATCTATCTTAATCCTTTTCGCGAGAATAAGTAGTATGCCAAATCCATGTTTTCCATCAATCTAAATTGATGAAGGTTAAGCATAATATAATTCTTATTCTTGTTTTATCGAGTATATTCAATTCCTTACTCCGGAGGTTCATCAAAATTCTTGATTTCTTTTGTTCATCTTTCTTCCCAGAGTTCCAAGCTCTCATCATCACAAAGATCAATCTAATCATTGCAAGGCTTCAACCTTATTCTTTTCATCCTTCATTTCGTTTGATCGTTCTTTTACTACCGGAGTTCTTCAGGGAGGTTGTACATGTTGGTTCATCAAGTACTTAATCCCTTCTCGAAGCGTTCATCAAGATTCTTTTCAGAGGAGCAAGCTTTCTTCATCGTGCAATCCGGAGTGCAATTCTTTCTATCTTATCTTTTGAGGTGGTGTTATGACATTCGTGACGATTTGAGTTCGTGTTTCATGATTCAACAATTGTCAAGAATGAGATATTTAAACCCACCAATCTCTTCATTGGAGTTATTTCGGGTTATATTTCACCTAAAGCCTTCCCTAAGGATTGTTGCTATTTATGGTGCTCATAAATGAACCAAGTTCTTCATTTATCCTCCCGGTGAAATAAGTTTCTCGTCTCCTTGTTCATATCAACCCAGTCTTTGGTTTCCATTAGTGGCAGAATTTTACCTCATAATTTTGAGAAGTTTTCCATAAGCCCACTACAAGTTTATTCGTTTCGTTGTTGGTTTTCCAACAACTTCGTTATATCTTTCTTGGAAGGGTGCTTTCCAAGCTCACTTGTGACAGAAGTTGGCATTTTCTTCTCCATTCTTATTCCAATGATCGATACTCTATTCTTTCTCCCGAAGGCTTTGTGATGTTGCTCTTTTCAATCATCATCTCGAATGGTGAGGATCGTGTTCTTTTCGTGCCTATCCATTCAACTAGAGTGTCGTGTTCTTCATTCAAGTTCTCTTATCTTACCAAGTTTTGCCTCCCTTCTCAACCGGAGTGCTGTCCGAATTTGTTCTTCCTTGTTCATCTTTTCTAACGGAGTGTTTTCAACTTTGTTCATCTTCGTTGTTTTCTTTCTTTCAAGTTGTTCAACCTCTCAAGGTTCTTTGGTTTCACTCGTTTGTCAAAGAAGCAACTTAGTTTTACCTCTTCTCTTCCTCTTCCATTTTCCCCGGTGCCATCCTAGATCTCGGGACGAGACCCTCTCGTAGTGGTGGAGTGTTGTGACGCCCCAAGACCGGAGCTTCAGATGCCTTCCAGGGTTTCCGGGTTTCGTTGTGTGATTTGTTTGGTTCATTGCATTCATCATTGCATCATGTGCATTGCATCATGTCATCATGCCATCATGTCATTTTTTAACTCAACTAAATAAATGGCATGGATCTTTGATCCATTTAAACCGAGGGAATTCACATGGTGATTCTCTTTATAACATATGTCCTCCCAATATTATTAGGGAGCTATAAGTAATATTACATTCTTTTGGAATCAACAAAAACATACTTGCTTTTTTCTCTCTTGCCACCTAATCCCTCTTTTCTACTCGAAACCCAATCACTAGCTTCTTTCCTTCGAATCGACCCATTCGTTGCTAGTGACATTTTTCTGTCACATAAAAATGTTCTTTCTTTCCCTATTAATCTTAAACCATGCCTACACCCTCCCTGTCAAATTTCATCTCTTTTGGGTTTGGTATGGTTGGGTTCAAAAATGGCTCAAGTTTGAATTAAATTCAAACTTGAATTATTTTTCTATCCCTAAAAATTGCCAAACCATTTAATTCTATTTGTGCAATTTCCAGCGCTCCAAGAATATTTTATTTTCTGAGATATTCCATCCCTAACCCTCTCTTTCTATTTTATTTCTTTCTTCTTCTATCTAATTTTCTCTTCTCTATTTGGCTAAGAGAAGAGAGTAGAGAGAGCCTAGCCGAACTGGGTTCCAGCGAGGCCCATCCAGCCGGCAGGCCTCTGGCCACTTCCCCTCCCTGGGCCGGCCTCCAAGGCCCAGTTCCTCCCCTCCTAACCCTAACCCTCTCCCTGGCCCGATCCCCATCTCCCCGTTCTCCTCCCTCCCGCAGCACCGCACACATTCCGCGCCAGCGCCCGAAACCACTCTCCCCCATCGATCCCTTCCTCCCTCCTGTGCTTGCACCGTCAGAGAGAGACAGGGAGAGAGCAACGCCGCACCCCTTGTCCCGATCCATGGATCTCCTCGCTGCAAGCCTGCAGCCGCCGCCGTACTGCTGTCGTGTTGCGCCCTGCCTCTACATTTTCCCCATGGTGCCATGGCCATTCCGATGCCCCGAGCCGCCTCCCTCTTCTCTTCCTCACGCGCCCGCGACCATGGCCCCTCGTCATCAAGTTCGCCTGCGTGCTCCCTCCTGCTCCTTTGACCTTGCCTTGCTCTGTGACCAGCGCCATCGCCCGCTGCTTCCTGCGTTGAGGAGCCCCGCCGCGTCAAGTCCCTGTGCTCGCGCCTCCTGCCCAGCCGGCCATCTCTGCCGTTCTCGCCCTGGATCCGGCCAAAGCTTGCCTTCCGGCTACGGATCCGCACCTCCCGCGCCCATTCCTGGTGCCGCTGGACCGCTGCTTTGTTCATCCTCTCGCAAGCTGTGATGGCAGGCAGGAACCTTGGCTCCTCTTGCAGCCAACGTGTCCTGCCTAGGCCTCCTGTTCACGTTGACCGGAAGACCGCAAGATACCTCTCTGTTGCCTATATGCATTGTTGGTCAACAGATCGATGCACAGGTCAAGGAGGACCGCCAAGTTCATCTTTCGATGTCTCCGAAATCGCCAAGTACCACGACGTCAAGTACCCTGTGGATGCGCCAAGTGCCACGATGTCGCAAGAATGAGACCGGCAAGTTAGAATGACCCCAAGTACCACTTCGAAGCAACCGAGTACCATTACCGTCGGACGCTCGAACGACTACAGGCCGAAACGTCAAGTTCCTCGATGAACCGTGTACGACTACCGTTTCCCGTAGATTCATCTTAGTACCACTGTTCGCACACGAACACGTCACCGTGTACCCTCGACGCCGGGGGTGATGCACCGCAGCTCACTTCGAAGGAGACCCGCCGGAAGCGCGGTACGCAAGACAATCCGGCGGGCGCTTTTGAGGACCCGAAACCCCACACGCCTGGGAGGGACCCCGTCAGGGCGCGCGGCGGCTATGGGCTGCCCTAGGTCGACCTGATCTCCCCTAGGGCCTCGAGGTTCGCCGCCCTGCAAACGAAGAACGAACGAAGAACGAGGAAGAAGAAGAACAAGGGAGAGAGATAAAGGTAAAGGTAAAAAGATGATATATTGATTGATCGATTGTGTGTTGTTCAATCGGCCGTCACCGCGTACATATATATATGAGGCGGCTGGACTTCCCGTACAATAAAAGGACTCATATCACGTCCAAATCATCAAAAGTTACTCTAACTCGGACTACGAGGGCCGGAACTTCCGGTCTGGCCCGGAACTTCCGGGCTGAAATTATATCAAGTAGCCCTCTTGCACTGAATCTGCAGGCCGCATACTACTTCGGATGACGATGGTCCCAAAAGCAAAGTTGTAGATCTTGCAATGGAGAAAAACTCTTCAGTTGATCACTTTTTCATCCGAGGTCATCTTGATGTCGAAATCGGCCCTGCAAATATGTAAACAATGTTAAAATTCCAGTCTTCGGGGCGCACCGCATGCAAACTTTCGGTTTAGCCCGGAACCTCCCCGGAAGTTTTGCCCGGAACTTACGGGGCAAACTTATACAGCACACTGTTTTGGCTCTAACTTTTGCATACGAACTCCGATTTAGACGTTTTTTATATCGAAATCGATCGCCTCGACGAGGCGAAAACAATCCGTGTAGAAACATTTCTCATATGAGTCCATCTTCGGGGAGTGATCAGCTGAATAGTGTTCTGAATATAAAATCTGAGTACTTCAAACACAAATTCGGCCTTAGAGATGAGACCGGATGGCTATGGCCCAAATATGAAAGTTTCTCCTTTTGATGATACAGAACTTTCTCACTTTGAGCACTTTTCCATTTGAGGTCATCTTAATTAAGTTCTTGGCCGTGTCAAAATCTGGTGTCAACACATGCCCCCCTGTTTTTTGGCAAAGCTTGTGTGCCGAAAAATAACTCGCATATAGCTTGTTCTAAGGACGATGTCAACACTCCATCGACCATTTTGCATGTTCTTAGGACGATAAGTATATATCGGCCATTGCTTGTTTGAACCTCTTAAGGCAAACTTGGGTGAAAACTTCTCAGCTTCTATAACAATCTGGTGATAAGGTTCCATAGACCAAAACCATCCTCCGAACCATATTATTCTCCCTTTCGCTAGGATTTTGCAGATAATCAAGAATGAACTTCCTCCAATCCTTACTTCGCCTGCATAAAAGTTTCATTAGTGGCCGAAGCGGTGGGCTTCGGTTCGGCCTTACCTATATTGACAAGACCTAGCATCGGCTATTGATAGAAATGTAATACACCATGGTTAACATAGTAGCCGGATGCTTGCTGTGCCAACTCTTTCGAATTGTCATGTCTAGAAATATGAACAATTTTAAAGCAACCCAAGGTAAATCTTGCATCTAGACATACCATAAGATAAACTATAAGTGATTCGTCAAAACGTTGATAACCCTTGGATATTTTTTTCTCTACTAATAATGAATCATCAAAAGCCTCAATATGTATAGCACCTATAGCAAGGCAAAGCTCCAATCCGAATAACAATGCATATTCGTTTTTGATCATTGTGCAAAAATATTTTAAGCGGCATGAGGCTTCACAAAATAGCTTCATATGGAGATAAATAAACAACACCAACACCCTGGCCATTGTTACAAATTTAACCATCAATATATAATCTCCATGGTACTAGAGAGATCAAGCTAAAATCAATATTATGCATGATGTCAATATGATGCTCAATAATAAAATCAACCATGATTTGGCCTTAGGTAAATTCTGAAAACTAACAAGCCAAAGCACACCCAATCAAAACATAAGTTCACTTTGCAATTTTGGTGAATTGGTCTATGCATAATATCCTCAATGGCATCAATTTGACAAATTCCTTTGCAAGCACTTATCTCAATCTCTACTCAAACTAAGGACGGTGTTAGAGTACCACACCGGCCATTCTTACATATATTCTTAGGGCGATAGATAAGTATCGGCCATTACCATGAGTTCCATGTAGAATTCATTCACCAAATCATGTATAGCCAAAATAAACAAATGAAATAGCAATCAAATATTTCGGCCCTTTGGATTAGCAAAAAAAAATGTAGCTAATAAATTGTATAGAGGTTTGGTAATACCCTCTCATGATGCAGAAAATTATGTCGCTTCCATGGATCAAAATAAATCCAGGGAGGGTAATTTATCATACCTAATGATGAATTCCATGGCAAAGGCATCAATGGTATGGTTGAAAAACCTGGACGATGTGTTGACCGAAGATTTTGATGGGGTGATGCAAACCTTCAGCTTAATTGTTTCTGGTTTCCATCCTTCTCTTTGTTCACTTTTATAACACTTGTTGCAATAGAAGGTTCCACATCATTTTTATTTTGACTGCTCCTCTTGGGAACCCATTCCATGCTCTTCTTTTTCAGCTCTTGTGCACTAAGTTTTTGTAATTCCTTCTTTCGCCAATACGATAAGCCGAGTGGGCACCCCGGCTGTGATTTTGTTTGACAATGGCAATTCTTGTTTTACCTTGTGCACTCTCAACTTCTTTTCTTCGGATTTGTCACTTTGACTCTCGATAATAGGTTGCGTCGTCTCATTGCCTTTAGTAGCCAATGTCAACACTTTAATTGGCTCTTTTTCATTTGAGATCAGTTGTGAAGTAGCACTCTTACGACCATCTCTTTTAACACGGTACACTTGTTTGACCACCTCTTTCTTATTCTTTGAGCTCCGGACCGATTCCTTATGATTGAAATGGTCTTTAACATATGATTGTTCAAATGTTGATCTTCTCGGAGATGCATAATACTGGTTAGATGGTCTAAAATAAGATGGAGAGTGTGCCCTTGTATCATACCTGTCCCATGATGGATATGGATCTACATGAGCATAGGGATGCATCCACGGCATTGGCACTGACGGCCCAAAGTAAGGATATGAATATGTTGCATTAAAATGCTCACTTTGCCAATACCGATCCTCATATTTACGCCTTGGGGGTGATCTTGGTTTCTTTGCATGATTTGTCCGATAAGCATTCTTCTCTTCACTCTTCTTTTGATATTTATCCAATAGTTCAGCGAAGGTGATTTTTGATCTCTTACACTTGCGCTTATTTCGGCCTTTGTTTTCTTTTGGTTTGCTTTCATCGATCATTGGATTTCTTTGTTGCCCCCCAGTCCTTAGCGTCTTCATTGTAGCTTCGATGGAATTCTCACCCTCAAGTTCATGTTCATTGTGATCTTCAACTACTTCTTTACTTGAAAGCTTGATCCCATCACCTGTAGTTTTTACCTTCTCTTTAAATGGATCGTCTTGAAGCAGCCGATGCAAAAACTTTCTGCCATCGGGACCAATCGGAATAGACTGGTCATCTCTTGGTGTCTCAACAAATTTTAATCGTCGTTTATCAATGGCCGATTGAACTATTTGACGAAACATGTGGCAGTCCTCAAAATTATGCTTGGACGAATCATGCAACTTACAATACATTCGTCCTTGGATAGATGGCTTGACATGGTGATCAAGAATTCTAATGTAATTATTTTTCAACAACAAATCAAAGATTTGATCACACATGTTTGAATCGAAGGTATACCTTTTGTTTTCTAGCCGATCTTGTTGTGAGAACGTCTTTGGAGTTAAGCAAACGAATGGTTCAGATTTGGCATCTTCCCATTCGGCTATGAATTCTCTTTCGCATACTTTTTCCGATGTCCTTAAATAAGAAACTATACTAGCATCGGTTTTCCCAAAAGATTTTAACCTTGGCTTTAAATTTCTGAAATCAAAGTAGTTAGAACATACACGTCTAAATTGAGACCATGCGTAAGCCAAGCATGAAGCAAGCAAAGCTACCCAATTAGATATGAACTTTAAATAAAGCAATGGGAAAAGCTTTGGCTGCAGTAGTAAGTCACTATCGGTCTCTTTGAATGGTACAATATATTGACCGATATGCTTAGTAACAATTTCATTGCTAACAAGTAAATTGCCCTTCTTCATTGGTCTTTGAAAATTACTTATTAGAATTTTCCTAATAGATGCATCAACAATAAAGTTGTGACCAAATCTGAAAATAGGTAATTACTTGCTAGACATACCTCTTCAAATATGTTGGGAGAGCATGATGATGGTGTGACTTAAAGAATATCTTGCTCCGCCTTCAGATAGCTCCCCAACGCC
This sequence comes from Triticum aestivum, assembly GCF_018294505.1. Classification (NCBI taxonomy): domain Eukaryota; kingdom Viridiplantae; phylum Streptophyta; class Magnoliopsida; order Poales; family Poaceae; genus Triticum; species Triticum aestivum. The sequence goes on along the minus strand of NC_057806.1, from coordinate 468,141,184 downwards.
TTGTCATCATCTTTCTCTTGGTTTCGTGCATTGTTAGTTTGAAGATCTTTGTCCACCAAACTTTCTTCGGCTACTTGTTCTTGTTCTTGAAGCTCATCAATTTCTATGGCACGAAACTCATAGGGCAGGAAGTAGGTTCCATTAACTTCAGAAAAATCAAGTATGGTTGTCTTGCTATACTTCCCATACCCTTTCTCAAGAATGTTTGCCTCTTTGGATTTGATGGACTCGGAGTATATACTACTTGATTCGGCTTTTTCAACCGAAGCACTTTTAGTTTCCGAATCATCATTCTTTTCACTGGTTATGTCAATTGGCAACACTTCTTTTCTTTGAGCTAATTCCCTATCAATTCTCTCTTGGCGAAGTACTTGCACCCTATTGCGCAAAGCTTTAACTTCCCTCTCAATCGCAGCCCGCTCTAGATTAGTTTGCCCCCCAATGCTTTTAGAATATTTCTGCAATGAAGTGTTAGTGTTGCCGAAATTTTACAATTGTGTAGGGGGTGTATAATATGCTGCGGTACTAGGTGGAGGTGTATGCACTGTTGTATAACCATATGCTCTTTTGCCAATTCTATCAATGCATGTAGTTTCATCTTCTTGCAAAACTCTAGCCTTTATTGCAGCATAATCAGGAAACAACCCCTTTTCATATTTTTCAAGGCAAAGAGCACTAATTTTCTTGTTTTGTGCCAAGCTCTTTTTTAACGCAGCCACAAGCGCTTCTGGAAGGGATTGCTCCACAATACTTTCAGATTCTTTCGGCAATGATTCGTGAGTGTTGCCGAAATTCTCGAATTGCCTAGAGTATGCATTATATGCTACAGTATTCGATGATGACACATGTGTTCCTGTAAAATTTTCACTTATTCGGCTATGACCATAAAGATGCGGGGCCGAATTATGAACATCTACAGTTGCATACGATGCTGAAAAATTACTAAAATGAGGTGTAGCATATGATGGTTGAGAGTAACTGGCCGAATAGCTAGTAGTAGCATGGCCAATTCTCCCATCCATAGGCAAGGTTGGATTCACATACTGCAATTTAGTTGCCGATGAATAAAAAGGTGAAACACTTTCTTCTATGCTATTGGAAATTTTAACATGAGGTGTTTCAAATTGATTAACCGAACCCATCATGTTGTTCATCAGCATATGGATTTGTGGGGTTGCCGATGCATGAGAGTTAGGATACATATGTTGTATGTTACTAGTATCATAAGAAGCTGAAACATGTAAATTACTATGAATCGGCCTATGCACGTAATTAGATGCATTATTGAAAAAACTAGGGCTGGCCAATAGAGTATAATCATTGAACGATCTAGTAACATCATATGAATTATTTGCATCTACAGTAGGGAATTGGGTATTCGTATTACCTTTGTAGATTGCAAACCCTAGATGACGATCTCTTCGTAGCAAGAACGGGCTGGAGACCGTTCAAAGCTTCGTCCCCAGCGGAGTCGCCAAAAAGTGTGTTTGCACACGAACACATCACCGTGTACCCTCGACGCCGGGGGTGATGCACCGCAGCTCACGTCGAACGAGACCCGCCGAAAGTGCGGTACGCAAGACAATCCGGCGGGCGCTTTTGAGGACCCGAAACCCCACACGCCCGGGAGGGACCCCGTCAGGGCGTGCGGCGGCTATGGGCTGCCCTAGATTGACCTGATCGCCCCTAGGGCCTCGAGGTTCGCTGCCCTGCAAACGAAAAACGAACGAAGAACGAGGAAGAAGAAGAACAAGGGAGAGAGATAAAAGTAAAGGTAAAAAGATGATATATTGATAGATCGATTGTGTGTTGTTCAATCGACCGTCACCCCGTACATATATATGAGGCGGCTGGACTTCCCGTACAAGAAAAGGACTCAAATCACGTCCAAATCATCAAAAGTTACCCTAACTCGGACTACGAGGGCCGGAACTTCCGGTCTGGCCCGGAACTTCCGGGCTGAAATTATATCAAGTAGCCCTCTTGCACTAAATCTGCAGGACGCATACTACTTCAGATGACGATGGTCCCAAAAGCAAAGTTGTAGATCTTGCAATGGAGAAAAACTCTTCAGTTGATCACCTTTTCATCCAAGGTCATCTTGATGTCGAAATAGGCCCCACAAATCTGCAAACAATGTTAAAATTCCAGTCTTCAGGGCGCACCGCGTGCAAACTTTCGGTTTAGCCCGGAACCTCCCCGGAAGTTTTGCCCGGAACTTCCGGGGCAAACTTATGCAGCACACTGTTTTTGCTCTAACTTTTGCATACGAACTCTGATTTTGACGTTTTTTATATCGAAACCGATCGCCTCAACGAGACGAAAACAATCCCTGTAGAAACATTTCTCATATGAGTCCATCTTGGGGGCGTAATCAGCTGAATAGTGTTCTGAATATAAAATTTGAGTACTTCAAACACAACTTCGCCCTTAGAGATGACACCGGATGGCTATGGCCCAAATATGAAAGTTTCTCCTTTTGACGATACGGAACTTCTCACTTTGAGAACTTCTCCATTTGAGGCCATCTTAATTAAGTTCTTGTCCGTGTCAAAATCTGGTGTCAACAACCACGAAATGGACGACCCTACAAGTTCAACTACAGTTTCCGTGTACGACTACCGTCGTCTCGGAGATGCTGGGTTCATCAAGTTCCTCTTCGGAAAAGTACCACTACTCCCACGATGATACGAGAACAACTACCCTCGTTGAAGGCCGTCAAGTGAACAACTACCGTCGACGTGTATGACTACTTCGTGAATGTGTACCCGACGACCCCGGAGACCTATGTTGCGCCAAGTACCTGTTGGGGAACGTAGCAATAATTCGAAAAATTTCCTACGTGTCACCAAGATCAATCTAGGAGTAATCTAGCAATGAGGGGAAGGGGAGTGCATCTACATACCCTTGTAGATCGCTAAGCAGAAGCGTTGCAAGTACACGGTTGGTGGAGTCGTACACGCAACGATTCAGATCGCGGTCGATTCCGATCTAAGCGCCGAACAACGGTGCCTCCGCGTTCAACACACGTACAGCCCGGTGACGTCTCCCGCGCCTTGATCCAGCAAGGAGAGAGGGAGAGGTTGGGGAAGACTTCGTCTAGAAGCAGCACGACGGTGTGGTGGTGGTGGAGGAGCGCGGGACTCCAGCAGGGCTTCGCCAAGCACTACGAGAGACGAGGAGGGAGAGAGGTTGGGCTGCGCCAAGAGAGAGATCAGATCATGTGTTGGGCAGCCCCAATACCTCAAGTATATATAGGGGGAGGGGAGGGGCTGTGCCCCCATCTAGGGTTCCATCCGTAGGGGTAGCGGCAGCCCCAAAAACCCATCTAGGGTGCGGCCAAGGGGGGAAGAGAGGGGGCGCCCTAGGGTGGGTCTTAAGGCCCATCTGGACCTAGGGTTTGCCCCCTTCCCACTCTCCACGCGCCTTGGGCCTTGGTGGGGGGGCGCACCAGCCCACCTGGGGCTGGTCCCCTCCCACACTTGGCCCACGCAGCCTTCTGGGGCTGGTGGTCCCACCTGGTGGACCCCCGGTGGTCCCGGTACGTTACCGATAGCACCCGAAACTTTTCCGGTGACCAAAATGGGACTTCCCATATATAAATCTTTACCTCTGGACCATTCCGAAACTCCTCGTGACATCCGGGATCTCATCCGGGACTCTGAACAACATTCGGTAACCGCGTACATACTTTCCCTATAACCCTAGCGTCATCGAACCTTAAGTGTGTAGACCCTACGGGCTCGGGAGTCATGCAGACATGGGCAAGACAACTCTCCGGTCAATAACCAATAGCAGGATCTGGATACCCATGTTGGCTCCCACATGCTCCACGATGATCTTATCAGATGAACCACAATGTCAAGGATTCAATCAATCCCGTATACAATTCCCTTTGTCTATCGGTACGATACTTGCCCGAGATTCGAACGTTGGTATCCCGATACCTCGTTCAATCTCGTTACTGGCAAGTCTCTTTACTCGTTCTATAACACATCATCCTGTGATCAACTCCTTGGTCACATTGTGCACATTATGATGATGTCCTACCGAGTGGGCCCAGAGATACCTCCCCGTTACACGGAGTGACAAATCCCAGTCTCGATTTGTGCCAACCCAACAGACACTTTCAGAGATACCCGCAGTGCACCTCTATAGCCACCCATTTATGTTGTGACGTTTGGTGCACCCAAAGCATTCCTACGGTATCCGGGAGTTGCACAATCTCATGGTCTAAGGAAGTGATACTTGACATTAGAAAAGCTTTAGCATACGAACTACACGATCTTGTGCTAGGCTTATGATTGGGTCTTGTCCATCACATCATTCTCCTAATGATGTGATCCCGTCATCAACAACATCCAATGTCCATGGTCAGGAAACCGTAACCATCTATTGATCAACGAGCTAGTGAACTAGAGGCTTACTAGGGACATGGTGTTGTCTATGTATCCACACATGTATCTGAGTTTCCTATCAATACAATTCTAGCATGGATAATAAATGATTATCATGAACAAGGAAATATAATAATAACTAATTTATTATTGCCTCTAGGGCATATTTCCAACAGTCTCCCACTTGCACTAGAGTCAACAATCTAGTTCACATCACTATGTGATTGTAGAGAATCCAACACCCATGGGGTGTGTTCATATCTTGCTTGTGAGAGAGGTTTATCAGTCAATGGGTCTGAACCTTTCAGATCCATGTATGCTTTACAAATCTCTATGTCATCTTGTAGATGCAGCTACCACGCGCTACTTGGAGCTATTCCAAATAACTGTTCTACTATACGAATCCGGTTTACTACTTAGAATCATCCAGATTAGTGTCAAAGATTGCATCGGCGTAACCCTTTACGACGAACCCTTTTACCACCTCCATAATCAAGAAAATTCCTTAGTCCACTAGTTACTAAGGATAAGTTCGACCGCTGTCATGCGATCCATTCCTAGATCACTCTTGTACCCCTTGACTGACTCATGGCAAGGCACACTTCAGGTGCGGTACACAGCATAGCATACTATGGAGCCTACGTCTGAAGCATAGGGGACGACCTTCGTCCTTTCTCTCTCTTCTGCCGTGGTTAGGTCTTGAGTCTTACTCAATGCTCACACCTTGTAACACATCCAAGAACTCCTTCTTTGCTGATCTATTTTTGAACTCCTTCAAAATCTTGTCACGGTATGTATTCATTTGAAAGTACTATTAAGCGTTTTTGATCTATCCTTATAGATCTTGATGCTCAATGTTCAAGTAGCTTAATTCAGGTTTTCCATCGAAAAACACTTTTCAAATAACCCTGCATGCTTTCTAGAAATTCTACATCATTTTTGATCAACAATATGTTAACAACATATACTCATCTAAAATTCTATAGTGCTCCCACTCACTCCTTTGGAAATACAAGTTTCTCATAAACTTTGTATAAACCCAAAATCTTTGATCATCTCATCAAAGCGTACATTCCAATTCTGAGATGCTTACTCTAGTCCTTAGAAGGATTGTTGGAGCTTTGCATACTTGTTAGAATCTTTCAGGATTGACAAAACCTTCTGGTTGTATCACATACAACCTTTCCTCAAGAAAAAATGTCGAGGAAACAATGTTTTGACATCCTATCTGCAAGATTTCATAAATAATGCAGTAACTGCTAACATAATTCCAACAGACTCTTAGCATCGCTACGAGTGAGAAAGTCTCATCGTAGTCAACTTCTTGAACTTGTCGGGAAACATCTTAACGACAAGTCGAACTTTCTTAATGGTGACACTTACCATCATTGTCTGTCTTCCCTTTTAAAAATCCATCTGCACCTAATAGCCTTATGACCATCAAGTAGTTCTTTCAAAGTCTATGCTTTGTTTTATACATGGATCCTCTCTCGGATTTTATGGCCTCGAGCCATTCATCGGAATTCGGGCCCACCATCGCTTCTTCATAGCTCGTAGGTTCATTGTTGTCTAGCAACATGACTTCCAAGAGAGGATTACGTACCACTCTGATGTAGTACACATCCTTGTCGACCTATGACGTTTGGTAGTGACTTGATCCGAAGTTTCATGATCACTATCATAAGCTTCCACTTCAATTGGTGTAGGTGCCACAGGAACAACTTTCTGTGCCCTACTACACACTAGTTGAAGTGACAGTTCAATAACCTCATCAAGTCTCCACCATACTCCCACTCAATTCTTTCGAGAGAAACTTTTCCTCGAGAAAGGACTCATTTCTAGAAACAATCAAATTTGCTTCCGGATATGAAATAGGAGGTATACCTAACTGTTTTGGGTATTCTATGAAGATGTATTCATCTGCTTTGGATTCGAGCTTATCAGCCTGAAACCTTTTCACATAAGCATCGCAGCCCGAAACTTTTAAGAAACAACAGCTCAGGTTTCTCTAAACCATAATTCATACGGTGTTGTCTCAATGGAATTGTGTGGTGCCCTATTTAAAGTGAATGCGATTGTCTCTAATGCCTAACCCATAAACGATAGTGGTAATTCGATAAGAGACATCATGGTATGCACCATATCCAATAGGGTGCAGTTATGATGTTCGGACACACCATCACACTATGGTGTTCCAGGCGGTATTAGTTGTGAAACAATTTCCACAATGTCTTAATTGTGTGCCAAACTCGTAACTCAGATATTCATCTCTATGATCATATCATAGACATTTTATCATCTTGTCACGACGATCTTCAACTTCACTCTGAAATTACTTGAACCTTTCAATAATTCAGACTTGTGTTTCATCAAGTAAATATACTCAGCATCTACTCAAATCATCTGTGAAGTAAGAACATAATGATATCCACTGCGTGCCTCAGTACTCATTGGATTGCACACATCAAAATGTATTACTTCCAACAAGTTGCTTTCTTGTTCCATCTTATTGAAAACGAGGTCTTTCAGTCATCTTGCCCATGTGGTATGATTTGCATGTCTCAAGTGATTCAAAACCAAGTGAGTCCAAACGATCCATCTGTATGGAGTTTCTTCATGCATATCTACCAATAGACATGGTTCGCATGTCTCAATCTTTTCAAAAAACAAGTGAGTCCAAAGATCCATCAACATGGAGCTTCTTCATGCGTTTTACACCAACATGACTCAAATGGCAGTGCCACAAGTACGTGGTACTTCATTACTATCTTATATCTTTTGGGATGAACATGTGTATCACTACGACCGAGATTCAATAAACCATTCATTTTAGGTGCAAGACCATTGAAGGTATTATTCAAATAAATAGAGTAACCATTATTCTCCTTAAATGAATAACCGTGTGGCGATAAAAATAATCCAATCATGTCTATGCTCCACGCAAACACCAAATAACAATTATTTCAGTTTAACACCAATCCCGATGGTAGAGGGAGTGTGCGATGTTTGATCACATCAACCTTGGAAACACTTCCAACATATCGTCATCTCACCTTTAGCTAGTCTCCGTAGCCTTTTATTTCAAGTTACTAACACATAGCAACCAAACCGGTATTTATAACCCTGGTGCTACTAGGAGTACTAGTAAAGTATATAATAATATAATGTATATTCAAAATACTTCTGTCGACCTTGCCAGCCTTCTCATTTACCAAGTATCTAGGGTAGTTCTGCTTTAGTGACCGTTCCCCTCATTATAGAAGCACTTAGTCTCGGTTTTGGTTCAACCTTGGGTTTCTTCACTAGAGCAGTAAATGATTTGTCGTCTCATGAAGTATCCCTTATTTCCCTTGCCCTTCTTGAAACTAGCGGTTTAACCATCAACAATTGACGCTCCTACTTGATTTCTACTTTCGCGGTGTCAAACATCGCAAGTTGCTCAAGGATCATCATGTCTATCCCTGATATGTTATAGTTCATCACTAAGCTCTAATAGCTTGGTGGCAGTGACTATGGAGAACTATCACTATCTCATCTGGAAGATTAACTCCCACTCGATTCAAGCGATTGCAGTACTGAGACAATCTGAGCACATGCTCAACGATTGAGTTTTTCTCCCTTAGTTTGCAGGCTTAAGAAACTTGTCAGAGGTCTCATACCTCTTGACGTGGGCACTAGTCTGAAATCCCCATTTCAGTCTTTGGAACATCTCATATGTTCTGCGACGTTTCAAAAAAACGTCTTTGGTGCCACAATTCTAAACCGTTAGTATTACGCACTGAACTATCATGTAGTCATCAAAACGTGTATGTCAGATGTTTCCCAACATCTACAGACGACGCTCGAGGTTCAACACACTAAGCGGTGCATTAAGGACATAGCCCTTCTGTGTAGGAATGAGGACAATCCTCAGTTCACGGACCCAGTCCGCATAATTGCTACTGTCAACTCTCAACTAAATTTTCTCTAGGAACATATCTAAAATAGTAGAACCAAAGTGTGAGCTACGACATAATTTGCAAAGACCTTTTGACTATGTTCATGATAATTAAGTTCATCTAATCAAATTATTCAATGAACTCCCACTTAGATAGACATCCCTCTAGTCATCTATGTGATACACGATCCAAGTCAACTAGGTCGTGCCCGATCATCACGTGAGACGGACTAGTCATCATCGGTGAACATCTTCATGTTGATCGTATCTTCTATACGACTCATGTTCGACCTTTCGGTCTTCCGTGTTCCGAGGCCATGTCTATACATGCTAGGCTCGTCAAGTCAACCTAAGTGTATTGCGTGTGTAAATCTGGCTTACACCCGTTGTATTCGAATGTTAGAATCTATCACACCCGATCATCACGTGGTGCTTCGAAACAACGAACCTTCGCAATGGTGCACAGTTAGGGGGAGCACTTTCTTGAAATTATTGCGAGGGATCATCTTATTTAAGCTACCGTCGTTCTAAGCAAATAAGATGTAAAACATGATAAACATCACATGCAATCAAATAGTGACATGATATGGCCAATATCATTTTGCTCCTTTTGATCTCCATCTTCGGGGCGCCATGATCATCATCGTCACTAGCATGACACCATGATCTCCATCATTATGATCTCCATCATCGTGTCTTCATGAAGTTGCCTCGCCAACTATTACTTCTACTACTATGGCTAATGGTTAGCAATAAAGTAAAGTAATTACATGGCGTTTCCATTGACACGCAGGTCATAAATAAATTAAGACAACTCCTATGGCTCCTGCCGGTTGTCATACTCATCGACATGCAAGTCATGATTCCTATTACAAGAACATGATCAATCTCATACATCACATATATCATTCATCACATCCTTTTGGCCATATCACATCACATAGCATACCCTACAAAAACAAGTTAGACGTCCTTTAATTGTTGTGGCATGTTTTACGTGGCTGCTATGGGTTTCTAGCAAGAACGTTTCTTACCTATGCAAAACCACAACGGTGATATGCCAATTGCTATTTACCCTTCATAAGGACCCTTTTCATCGAATACGATCCGACCAAAGTGGGAGAGATAGACACCTGCCAGCCACCTTATGCATCAAGTGCATGTCAGTCGGTGGAACCAGTCTCACGTAAGCGTACGTGTAAGGTCGGTCTGGGCCGCTTCATCCCACAATGCCGCCGAATCAAGATAAGAATAGTAATGGCAAGCAAATTGAACAAATCATCGCCCACAACTACTTTGTGTTCTACTCGTGCATAGAAACTACGCATAGACCTAGCTCATGATGCCACTGTTGGGGAACGTAGCAATAATTCAAAATTTTCCTACGTGTCACCAAGATCAATCTAGGAGTAATCTAGAAACGAGGGGAAGGGGAGTGCATCTACATACCCTTGTAGATCGCTAAGCGGAAGCGCTGCAAGAACGTGGTTGGTGGAGTCGTACATGCAGTGATTCAGATCGTGGTCGATTCCGATCTAAGCGCCGAACAACGGCACCTCCGCGTTCAACACACGTACAGCCCGGTGACGTCTTCTGTGCCTTGATCCAGCAAGGAGAGAGGGAGAGGTTGGGGAAGACTCCGTCCAGCAGCAGCACAACGGCGTAGTGGTGGTGGAGGAGCGCGGGACTCCAGCAGGGCTTCGCCAAGCACTATGAGAGACGAGGAGGGAGAGAGGTAGGGCTGTGCCAAGAGAGAGATCAAATCATGTGTTGGGCAGCCCCAATACCTCAAGTATATATAGGGGGAGGGGAGGGGCTGCGCCCCCATCTAGGGTTCCATCCCTAGGGGCGGCAGCAGCCCCAAAAACCCATCTAGGGTGCGGCCACAGGGGGGAAGAGAGGGGGGCACCCTAGGGTGGGCCTTAAGGCCCATCTGGACCTAGGGTTTGCCCCCTTCCCACTCTCCACGCGCCTTGGGCCTTGGAGGAGGGGCGCACAAGCCCACCTGGGGCTGGTCCCCTCCCACACTTGGCCCATGCAGCCTTCTGGGGCTGGTGGCCCCACCTGGTGGACCCACGGGTCCCTCCCGGTGGTCCTGGTACGTTACCGATAGCACCCGAAACTTTTCCGGTGACCAAAACGGGACTTCCCATATATAAATATTTACCTCCAAACCATTCCGGAACTCCTCGTGACGTCTGGGATCTTATCCGGGACTCCGAACAACATCCGGTAACTGCGTATATACTTTCCCTATAACCCTAGCGTCATCGAACCTTAAGTGTGTAGACCCTACGGGCTCGGGAGTCATGCAGACATGGCCGAGACAACTCTCCGGTCAATAACCAACAGCGGGATCTGGATACCCATGTTGGCTCCCAGATGCTCCACGATGATCTTATCGGATGAACCACTATGTCAAGGATTCAATCAATCACGTATACAATTCCCTTTGTCTATCGGTACGATACTTGCCTGAGATTCGATCGTCGGTATCCCGATACCTCGTTCAATCTCGTTACCGGCAAGTCTCTTTACTCGTTCCGTAACACATCATCCCGTGATCAACTCCTTGGTCACATTGTGCATATTATGATGATGTCCTACCGAGTGGGCCCAGAGATACCTGTCTGTTACACGGAGTGACAAATCCCAGTCTCGATTCGTGCCAACCCAATAGACACTTTCAAAGATACCCGCAGTGCACCTTTATAGCCACCCATTTATGTTGTGACGTTTGGTGCACCCAAAGCATTCCTACGGTATCCGGGAGTTGCACAATCTCATGGTCTAAGGAAATGATACTTGACATTAGAAAAGCTTTAGCATACGAACTACACGATCTTGTGCTAGGCTTAGGATTGGGTCTTATCCATCACATCATTCTCCTAATGATGTGATCATGTCATCAACGACATCCAATGTCCATGGTCAGGAAACCGTAACCATCTATTGATCAACGAGCTAGTGAACTAGAGGCTTACTAGGGACATGGTGTTGTCTATGTATCCACACATGTATCTGAGTTTCCTATCAATACAATTCTAGCATGGATAATAAACGATTATCATGAACAAGGAAATATAATGATAACTAATTTATTATTTCCTCTAGGGCATATTTCCAATAGTACCCCCTCGTTAACCCAAACATCTACGAAGCGAGAACGACTACTTCCACCACCGCCGTCGCGAGAACGTCTACTTCCTCTACTTTGCACCGAACGAGATCCGTCCCGTTTGCATGCTTCGAAGGTATAACCCCGAGAATACCGCCCATGCACGTAGGAATGCATGTTGGATGAGATGCACCCTTTGTCTGCACTGTGTCCGTATTGTCACTCGTTTCCATGCCACCAACCCGTGGGAACCCGGTAGTCGGGAGCACCCCACCATCTTTCTCAACTCGCTCATGCCCCATGTTTTTCACCGGCATCTCAATTGAGTTACCGGAACCGGAACGTTGCCGTGGCGCCATTTTGTTACCGTGACCATGGCACCCTTTCTTTCCACCACGGTGACAAATGCTTCATAATGCTCATGCCAACTTTTTCATAAAATTGCATAAAACTTGCACATGTCATCCGCATCATGATAATAACATTTTATATGTTTAAAATTGTTGTTTGCATTAAATTGCTAAATGCATATGGGGATTTACCAGAATTGTTGTTTGTTATTTCTGGTCTCATTTGAACTTGCCTAAAGGTTTAGTTTACTTATGCTCCACCTCTTGCCATGTTTAACAACATTTAATATTGTTGGGTACATAACCGAGAGAGAACTAAATAAGTCATGTGGTGTTTCGTCAATATGCAACTCGTTGCATATTGAGCTCCACTTAATTTGTAGGATTGCTTGTGCACTTTGCCATGCCATGCCTCATTAAACCGGACATGCATCATACTTGGTTGTGCATCATGCCATGTTTATGTGAGGGTTGTTTACTATGTTGTTTGCTTCTTTCCGTTGTTGCTTCTTCTTGTTAGTTCCGGTAACGGCGCGTTCATGAGGATCCGTTCAACTATGTCCGTTTGTCTTCTTCATGGACTCGTTCTTCTTCCTTGCGGGATCTTGCTACGTTTTGAGCTTGCGTTGGTTTTCAGGAAGGGATGATGCAGCAGAGCAACATAAGTATTTCCCTCAGTTTTTGAGAACCAAGGTATCAATCTAGTAGGAGCCCATGCTCAAGTCCCTCGTACCTGCACAAAGCAATAGCTACTCGCAACCAACGCGATTAGGGGCACGGTCACTTAGGAGAGTGAGATATGATAGAAATAATATTTTTGGTATTTTTGGTATAAAGATGCAAAGTAAAAAGTAAAAGCAAAGTAAAAAAGCAAAGCAAGATTAAAGTGATGGAGATTGATATGATGAGAATAGACCCGGGGGCCATAGGTTTCACTAGTGGCTTCTCTCAAGAGCATAAGTATTCTATGGTGGGTGAACAAATTACCGTTGAGCAATTGACAGAATTGAGCATAGTTGTGAGAATATCTAGGCATGATCATGTATATAGGCATCACGTCCGTGACAAGTAGATCAAAATGATTCTGCATCTACTACTATTACTCCACTCATCGACCTCTATCCAGCATGCATCTAGAGTATTAAGTTAAAAACAGAGTAACGCCTTAAGCAAGATGACATGATGTAGAGACATAAATTCATGCAATATGAAATAAACCCCATCTTGTTATCCTCGATGGCAACGATGCAATATGTGCCTTGCTGCCCCTTCTGTCACTGGGTAAGGACACCGCAAGATCGAACCCAAAGCTAAGCACTTCTCCCATGGCAAGAACTACCAATCTAGTTGGCCAAACCAAACAGATAATTCGAAGAGACTTGCAAAGATAACCAATCATACATAAAAGAATATAGAGAAGATTCAAATATTATTCATAGATAGACTTGATCATAAACCCACAATTCATCAGTCTCAACAAACACACTGCAAAAAGAAGATTACATCGAATAGATCTCCACAAGAGAGGGGGAGAACTTTGTATTGACATTCAAAGAGAGAGAAGAAGTCATCTAGCTACTAACTATGGACCCGAAGGTCTGTGGTAAACTACTCACACTTCATCGGAGGGGCTAGGATGACGTAGAAGCCCTCCGGGATGACGGCCCTCTTCCGACGGAGCTCCGGAACAGGCCCGAAGATGGGATCTCGTGGATACTGTAAGTGCATCTAGTGCCACCCCTAGTTGGTTTTGGAGTATTGACGATAAACCTAGTAGAGGGACTAATGTGTTTGTGAGAATTGCAGGATAACACAGGTAGAAGTCCCTCATTGATTTGGTTTTCCTACCAGAGATGACCCCTAAAAATGTAAGAAGACATTGAAGACTAAGGTGGTATGTGAAGACATTCACATTGAAGACTATGACAAGAGAAGACATCGTATGAAGACTACGGAGCGCGAAGACTTAGTTCTTTCGTAGTTCTTTTTCTTCTTTGTTGAGTCATAGGAACCACCGTACTGTTAAGTGGGGTCCAAGAGAACCAGTCAGAATGAATGAAGTGATGCTTAACCAAAACCCTATGTCTTCGAGTGAAGACTATGAGAGCAAATCTTGTCCAGAGTTGGATAAGTCAGCTTTGCTTGTAGCCCAAGTAAAGTTGCCGTGTGTGTTTGAAATCTGACCGTTGGAACACGTGTCAGTTCCTTAGTGACCCAGGGTCATTTCGGACAAATCAGGTCGGGTTGCCTAGTGGCTATAAATAGCCCACCCCCTACAACCATAAACGGTTGGCTTCTCAGAGTTAGAGTACGGCTTTTGTCGTTTGAGAGCAACCCACCTCGAAGCCTTTGAGAGAGAATTCCTTGCGAGGATAAAGCCCTAAACACCCAGAGCCAAAGAGTGTTAGGCATCACTTAAGTCTTCATGTCTGTGTGATCTGAAGACTTATTACACTTGAGGACTGTGAATCCTCCAGCCGGTTAGGCGTCGCGTTCTGAGCATCCAAGAGTCATTGTGGATCGCCGGTGAATGAAGTCTGTGAAGGTTTGGAATTCTACCTTGAAGACTTACCAGAGTGATTGGGCGAGGTCTGTGTGACCTTAGCTCAAGGGAAATACGGTGAGGACTGAGTGTCCTGAGCTGCGTGTTCAGGACTGGGTGTCCGGGACTGTGTGTCCTCAGGTTTAAATACCTAGCCGCCCTAACCAGACGTACAACTGTCACATCAGTTGGAACTGGTCTACCAAATCTTTGTCTTCAACGAGTCACTGGTTTCATCCTTCCCTTCCCTTTACTTACTGTTGGTCCTTGTGAAGTCATTGTATGATTGCATTATCTTTTGTCTTCACTGAGTGACTGCTTGTTCTGATTGGCGTCACAATATCTTCCTACCTGATCTTTACTGCCTAGCTGCTATTAGCCATTGTGCTTTCACTTCATTGAATACTTGACTATGGTTTGCCTAGTGTAGTCTACCTTCCGCTGCATGGTAATAGGTTTATTTCTATCGTTTGTCTTCGAAACTTCCATGTTTTGAAGACTTCCATAAAAATCGCCTATTCACCCCCCCCCCTCTAGTCGATCACTAGCACTTTTAATTGGTATCAGAGCAAGGTACTCCCTTGTTCTGTGTGATTCGGTTTAACCACCTGGAGTTTTAGCTATGTCGACTCCAGGGATAATTAAAGTCTCCGCTGCATTCCCCTCTTCGATGGAACTGAATATCCCTACTGGAAGAATAAGATGTGCATGCATCTTGAAGCCATTGATGTCGACCTATGGTATGTCGTCAAGAATGGTGTTCCCAAGGCTGGTGAAGGTGTCACCGTCGCTGATGTCAAGAAGTTCGTTCAACTGGACTCCACTGCCAAGAACATCATCTGTGGTCATCTGACCAAAGGACTGTATGGCCACGCGAGTGCTTTGGAAACATCTAAGCTAGTCTGGGACTGGCTCTCCAAGGTCAACGAAGGTGTCTCAACCCAGGACTGTATGCTTGTGAAGAAGTTCGAAAAATTCACCAAGAAGAAAGGCTTCAGAAAGTCTTCACGATCAAGCTCAAGAAATGATGAAGCTTCTGCTCATGACTACAAGAAGAGAACATGCCACAAGTGCAAGAAACCTGGCCACTACATCTCTGAGTGTCCGCAGTGGGACAATGAGAACAAGAAGAAGAAGAAGAAGAAGAGCAAGGAATATGACTCTGATGACAAGAAGAAGAAGAAATACTCAAAGTCTTCTTCCAAGTCTTCCTCAAAGTCTTCATCACACAAGAAGAGCTCATCTGGCAAGGCACATGCGTTTGTTGGCAAGGAAATGGATTCATAGGAGTCCGCTTCTGAGGAGGCGGAGGTGGAGTCTGAGGAGGAGTCCGATTCTGGCGTTGCGAGTCTGGCTACAGCATACGTTGCCAAGTCCATCTTCAACACTGAAGACAATGACTTCATCACCGACACCGATGCAAATGACAAGGACTACTCCACTCCTACCTACTGCTTCATGGCACGCGGTGCCAAGGTAAACACACACACTGCTCACTATCAAACTTCTAGTGAAGATGACTCTGATTGTGGTTCCAAACCTAGCTACAAAACACTTGCTAAAATTGCAACTGAACAACAGAAAGCTATGGAACATATTCAAAAACTATTAGACAAAAGCGATGATCTGTTAGACACTAAAATGACTCGATCTCAGTCCTTAATTGAAGACATAAAAAATCTTCACGTTAAGTATGAGGAACTTGAAAGTCGTCATGAAACGCTCTCAACAACTCATGAAAAGCTTTCCTATGATTATCTTCAAAGGAAGCAAGATCTTGAGAAATTGAGAGCGGCTCATGAAGATCTTCAAAAGGAAAACGAGTCACTTCACGCCGAACAGATTAGTTCCGCTCAGGAAGGATTTGAACCACCATGTCTTAAATGCATTGAGCGTGACAATGCTACTTCTATTGCTGAGTGTTCTACTGCTGCTACTGTTGCAATATCTTCAACTGTTGATGTGGTAACTAACCCCTCTGCTGAGGATACCACTGCTATTGCTGATGAGAATGCTAGGTTGAAGACATTGCTTGAAACAGGTATGTACAAAAGTCTCAAAGGGCATCAGACACTATGTGATGTCCTCAAAAGGCAGATCCTGAACCGAAACCCTAGGAAAGAGGGTGTTGGGTTCGAAAGGAAAATGAATGCTGATGGCTCTTACTGGAAACCTGAGTAGTACCCCAAAACCACATGGGTTGCTGCAAAGGAACCTTCAGCGGATCCATCCACCCTATCTGGCTTCACTTGTGCCAATCCCATTGTTATTGATGAATCCTTTGATGCAAACTATAAACTGTTTAAGAATCAGAATGGTGAAGTGTTTGCCAGGTATATTGGTACTAACTGCAGGAATGGACCGCCTATGAAGAAGATCTGGGTGCCGAAAAGGTGTTTGGAGAATCTTCCTGTGAATGTCATCATGACACCACAGGTGAAGAAGACAAACCCTAGACCACAGGCTTCATACGGTCCAAAGGCTTCATACAGACAGAGAACTCACCTGAGTCGCACTAACGCAAATGTTTTGCAGGGAAACCATACTCAGGCCTGTGAATATGAGCGCGTTTCATCAAACCGCCATGTTCATAAGACCAAGAACTATTCTGCTTATTCTTATGAGTATTATTGTCCACCTGCAAGACTTTTTGCTAGGGCTCCAAAGCCAAAGTTCTCAGATGCTGCACTTAGACTCATTGCTTCTAAGCCACCCTTGAAGATGTGGGTGGCTAAGAAAGCTTAACTCTCTTTTGCAGGGAAAGGTCTCCAGCCGAAAACCAAAATCGTCTGACGCTATTGCTGGGGACCTTAAACATCTTGTAGGGCGCAAGATCAAATGCCCAAATGGTCTTATTATGTACTTTGTTCCTGAATCACTTGCTACTCGCCCTGTCAGTCCAAATCTCGACCTAAGCTTTCATAATCCACTGGTTCATCAAATGTTTTTGCTTCACAATTCTCTTCGTGAAGCCTATCCCCCTAACTGCACTGTAGGGTACGACACCAGCTGCTTCAGAATGGATTATTGATAGTGGGTGTACCAATCACATGAATGGAAAGCGAAGCCTTCTTCTGGACTCAACACTACGTCCATCT
The DNA here is from genome assembly GCF_018294505.1 of Triticum aestivum. Classification (NCBI taxonomy): domain Eukaryota; kingdom Viridiplantae; phylum Streptophyta; class Magnoliopsida; order Poales; family Poaceae; genus Triticum; species Triticum aestivum. The sequence continues at coordinate 468,123,742 of NC_057806.1, read as the reverse complement.
GACAAAAGTCACATCACATTTGCTGACACTGGTAAAAAGCAAGGTATTGGGTCTAGGTAGAGTTGCAATCTGAAAGGATCAACACATGGATAAAGTCATGCTTGTTGAATCCCTTGGTTTCAACTTAATATCTGTTTCAATGCTTTGCGATTTAAACATGATTGTGGTGTTTGGAAAATATCGTTGCCTTGTACTAATGGAATCTGACAAGTCTCTAGTGTTTGAAGGGTATCGGAAAGATGATTTGTACATGGTAGATTTCTCAGCAGGACCACAACTTGTCGTATGTCTTCTAGCTAAAGCTTCTGAATGTTGGCTCTGGCATCGGAGGCTAGGACATGATGGCATGAGGAACCTCCACACCCTTGCAAGGAATAAGCATGTCATAGGCATCGAGGGTGTCAAGTTCAAGAAGGATCACTTATGTGGTGCCTGTGAAGCAGGAAAGATGACGAGGGCCAAGCATCCCTCGAAGACAATCATGACAACGACTCAACCCTTCGAACTGCTCCACATGGGTCTTTTCGGTCCCACTCATTACTCAACTCTTACTACTACTGCTTGTCTCTATGGCTTTGTCATTGTTAATGATTATTCAAGATATACTTGGGTGCATATAATCCTCTACAAGACTGAAGTGCAGGATGTCTTCAGACGCTTCGCCAATCGAGCAATGAACAACTATGGCGCCAAGATAAAGCACATCAGAAGTGACAATGGCACTGAATTCAAGAACACTGGCCTAGATACATATCTTGATACCTTAGGCATCACACATGAATTCTCAGCTCCGTACACGCCACAACAGAATGGCGTCGTCGAATGCAAGAACAGAACACTTACTGAGATGGCCCGGACGATGCTTGATGAATACAAGACTCCAAGAAAGTTCTAGCCTGAAGCCATTGATACTGCATGCCATATCATCAACCGTGTTTATCTTCACAAGCTTCTGAACAAGACATCCTATGAGCTCCTTACTGGCAAGAAGCCAAATGTCAGTTACTTCAGAGTGTTTGGTGCCAGGTGCTGGATCAAGGATCCACATCACACTTCAAAATTTGCACCAAAAGCACATGAAGGTTTTATGCTTGGATATGGAAAGGATTCGCACTCCTACAGAGTCTTCAACCTCTTTCATTATAAAGTGGTTGAAATAGTGGATGTGCGGTTCGATGAGACTAACGGATCACAAAGAGAGCACCTGCCAAATGTGCTAGATGAAGTTCCATCCAGTGAATCAATCAAACTTATGGGAACTGGAGAAATCATACCTTCTGAAGCTCAGCCTGAAGAGGAACTTATCATCTCCGCACCTGATCAACCTGAAGACAATGCTCAGCCTGAGGACAATCCCTCTAATGATGACAATGATCAGCAAGAGCAAAATCTTTGTCCTGTACATCCTCGTGTTGCAAATGAAGTACAGATAGAGAGAATAATTGATAGCATCAATGCACCAGGTCCACTCACTCGTTCAAGGGCAACACAGCTAGCAAATTTCTGTGGGCACTTCGCATTCATCTCAATATCTGAACCCAAGAAAGTTGAAGAAGCCTTCATGGAACCTGAATGGATTCAAGCTATGCAAGAAGAGCTGCAACAGTTTGAGCTGAATAATGTATGGGAACTGGTTAAGCGTCCTGATCCTCGCAAGCACAATATAATAGGCACCAAATGGATATATCGCAACAAGCAAGATGAGCATGGTCAAGTTGTTAGAAACAAAGCTCGTCTCATTGCTCAAGGGTACACTCAAGTTGAAGGGATTGACTTCGATGAAACATTCACTCCTGTGGCTAGACTTGAAGCCATACGCATACTGCTGGCCTATGCAAATCATCATAACATTCTTCTGTATCAAATGGATGTGAATAGCGCATTTCCCAATGGCAAGATTGAAGAAGAAGTGTATGTTGCATAACCGCCTGGCTTTGAAGATCCAAAACATCCCGACATGGTGTGCAAGCTCAACAAGGCACTGTATGGCCTCAAACAAGCCCCTCGGGCTTGGTATGACACACTCAAATACTTCCTGAAGAGCAAAGCCTTCAAACCTGGTTCCCTCGACCCCACTCTCTTCATGAAGACATATGATGGTGAATTGTTTGTGTGCCAAATATATGTGGATGACATTATATTCGGATGCACCAATCAAAAATACACTGAAGAGTTTGGATATATGATGCAAGAGCAATATCAGATGTCCATGATCGGTGAGCTGAAGTTCTTCCTTGGTCTTCAAATACGTCAGCAACGCAACAGCATCTTCATATCTTAAGAGAAGTACCTCAAAGATTGCCTGAAGAAATTTGGGATGCAAGACTGCAAAGGCTTCACGACTCCAATGCCAGCCAAACATCATCTGGGTCCCGACGACAATGGTAAAGAGTTCGATCAAAAGGTATACCGCTCCATGATTGGTTCTTTACTTTATCTATGTGCATCTAGGCCAGATATTATGCTTAGTGTTTGCATGTGTGCTCGATTCCAAGCGGCACCAAAGGAATCGCATCACTTAGCTGTGAAGCGAATTCTTCGATATTTGGCTTACACCCCAACACTAGGATTATGGTATCCAAAGGGCTCAGAGTTTGATCTGGTTGGATTCTCGGATGCTCATTATGCTGGTGACAAGGTGGATCGCAAGTCTACATCAGGCACATGTCATTTTCTAGGACGATCACTTGTATGTTGGTCTTCAAAGAAGCAGAACTGTGTATCTCTCTCCACTGCTGAATCTGAATACATTGCTGCTGGATCTTGTTGTGCTCAGCTTCTATGGATGAAGCAAACACTCAAAGATTATGGCATTCATCTGAAGCAAGTGCCACTCTATTGCGACAACGAAAGCGCCATCAAGATTGCCAACAACCCAGTTCAGCACTCGAAGACAAAGCACGTTGTAATTCGTCATCACTTTCTCAGAGATCATGTTGTGAAGGAAGACATTGATATCATACACGTCAACACTGAAGAGCAATTGGCAGATATCTTCACCAAGCCCTTGGATGAGAAGAGGTTTTGCAAGTTACGGTGTGAGGTAAATATCTTGGAATCCTCAAATGTCCTGTGATCAGGCACACATCCTAACACTTATGCATATTGATGACTTAGATGTGCAACACACGAAGTAAAGTATATCTTCAATCAATGAAGACTTACACTCTAAGTGTGAATACATTAATGTGGAATTTGACTTTGGAGCGCCACGATAATTGTGCGCCGTGTCTGGGTCTAATACTTCCTATACGGTGGGTAACGCCACCACCAAATTTTTCTGTTTGAAGTGTTTCACTCATGGCGTTACGTTTGGTTTGTCTTCACATTTGGTTTGGCTTCAATCTCAACCTGTCTTCATGATTATCTTCGCTATGTTGATTATATATATATATACTAGTGTTCTGTCCTCTGCAGCATTCACTTATAGCTATGTCTTCTTGTTGAATCTTTTGAACTAAGTCAATGTGATCGGACCCTAACCTCTCTATGCTTTCTATCTCAAACTCTATCTGTCCAAATCATATGCATTCTCTTGAAACTGTCGAATGTCTTCTCTATGTCCTTGTCAGCAGAAGATACAGAGACAAACATTGAGTCCGCTTTCAATGCTAATTCCTTCACCTGAAACCCGGAGAAGTGGGAACGACCACCCGACAATCCAGGCGTGTGTGGGAACGTGGAACAACCTCCGATATGTTGCATGATGGCCACGTGTCCTTCAGATGTGAATCGCCAGGGGCACCTGTTTAATAACACTGTGCCATCCCTGTCCCTATAAATACACGCCTCACCATAGTCATTATCCTTTCTTCCACTCTCGCACAAACCCTAGCGCCACCGCTAGCCCTCGACGACGCCGGCGACGAAGCGCTTAGCTGTCGCGACCTCTCCGACGCCGTCTTCACGCCGGCCGCGGACATCGTCCTCTCCGCCGTCGCGTAGGTGTCCTCCGTCGCCAAGTTTGGGCACGGACGATCGAACTTCTCGGCCACATCTCCCTCTCCATCTAGCAGTTCTTCGTGTGGTAAATAAAACTTCCTTTTTACGGCCCCTTTGATCCTATAGATTCATCACTTTCTACCACAAGCAGTTTCTGTTCACACAAGTTGGATCTATTTCATACTGCATCTCATAATATGCCCAGTATGTTCACTTATGCTTCACAAAGTAGTTAGATTCCTCACTTGTACTTATTCGTGGATTCGTACAAATCTGGAACCAACTCTCTATCTATGAGTGAATGTCTTCGCCCTATGAGGTCAATGTCCTCTAAACTGATTGATCTTCAAAATCTTCTGAGAATGCATATGACCTCTTCCCCTTCCCTCGCACCTTAATGCTGTCACAGGTACATGTCCGTGGGATAATCCCTTGGTTCTCATAGTCTACATTCATTTGCAGAATTCTTACAGCATCATATAAATTCTCCCGAAGCCAGTTCCTGTTTGTCTAGCAAGCGAAAGCCTTTGAAGCCTTTGAACATGTTGAAGCCATTCAGTTTGAAGTTCATGGCTGCAGAGAAATCAGTAAGGAAGGGTGGCAGACAGCGTCGTGGGGAACGCCAAGAGATTTGCCTGATGACCTCTCAGAGCTTTACAAGACAAATCCTGAAGAGGATTACAATCAGCGCAAGACCCGAATCCAATGGATTCTAAGATATTGGGCAGAACAATGGTTCAAGTATAGGTTTGTGACCCAGGAATATGCTGAGAAAAATGCCATCAAACGCCCATGGGGAGATGTCATATACAAAGGTCTTCAGCCCAAATCACAGTCCGAAGCTATTGCTCAAGGCTTTTACCCCTGCATGCTTCGTGGACCTCAGCCTGCTAATGCCGACCCATCCTCTCTGTTATGGTGTCGCGAAGACAATCTCTTCAAGCGCAACTACCAGTTTGCACAGAACTCTGCCAAGGAAAATAAGAAGTCATTGGGATTAGACTTCAACCCAGGCCCCTCTGCGCCACGTGCTGATGGCACATGAGAAGCTGAACCCAATCTGGTTGGGCCCTTCTACAACCTAGAAGGTCTCATCACTCATATTATGGTTCAAGGGGCAGTCATGGATCAACCTGTAGATGATGCTAAATCTGACGAAGCACCTGCACCACCAAAGCCAACGAAGCTGAAGAAGCCTAAAGCTTCAAAGTCTGCCTCAGCACCAAAAATCTTATGAGCGAAGCCACTGGCTACTGCACCTCCTGAAGACAGTGTGTAGTCTGCAGATCTATCACGTATCTCCAAGAAGACTGAGATGAGAAAGAATACTGATCAGGCACTGACTGCTGCTGCTATTCTGCGCAACGACGCCATTGATTTGTCCAGCGATGAAGATCTTGCAGATGACGCTCTTGAGCAACTGATCAAGAGCAAAGAAGAAGCAGAAATCTTCAATGATTTGCCTCTCTTTGATGTGGCAATCATCCATAACTTCATTGATGAGTGGTTTGACACGCCCAACCTCAGGTTTGAAGATCTGCAACTTCCAATTGGCCTCAGTGTCGCCTTCACTGGCGCCATTGCTTCTGAGCTAACTCTAGCTCAGCGCATCATTGAATTGAAGCAAAAGATCAACTATGAGAAAGCTCAGTTCAAGAAGCACATGGCCAAGCTCAGCGTGCAAGATATCAAAAACTTCCAGATCATGCTGCACGAGCTCAAGGAAGCCTTTCTCAAGAAGTGTGACGAAGCTAAAGGCTCTCATGAGCGCATGAAGAGCCTGGCAGACAAGTGTGTGCAAGCCTACAATGAGGCTGAGAAGCGCAAGGCTCTTGGTCGTCCTGGCATCTATCCCAGGATGGCTGCAAAGAAGAAGAAGAAGCCAGCTGTGGCCGAACCCGAAGCACCAAGGTAGGAAGCACATCCCATTGTCTTCCCAGCCAGCATGACCAGCTCGAAGCCAAAGGTCAGGTCAACCGCTTCAGAACTGAAGAAGACGAGGAATGCTGAGGCTAAAGCGAGAAAGGGGAAACATCCTGAAGCCTCTGATGCTGCTCCCTCCAAGAAGAAGCGCAAGACCAAGATGGATCGGGCTGCTCCCACAGAGCCCTTAGTTGTTGAACCTATCTCCATGGTTCGCCCTGCAGCTGAACATCAAGAGCGCCAACTGATTTTCCATGAGCCTGCTTCCACAGAGGCTCATGAAGCTAAAGACATTCCAGCAGTTGATCCCACCGCTGCTGAAGACATTGGTCACCATGACAATGTTGAAGATGATGTAGTTCTTCCTCAGATCGAGCACCAACTGGTATCATCGCTTGTGCTTACGCACAGCGAACTCATCAGCATTGGTCGTCCTCTGACGCCAATTGCTCAGGATGCATCATGGGCTGATCACCCACAACAACAAGTCACACCACCCCAGCAAGAAGAAGAAGATGACCTTGACGCCCAGCCAACTCCATCTTCAAAGGCGTCGCCAGCGTTACGCAGGCTTCGCAAAGGACCAAGGCCTCAAGTCTCTCTTTCGAGTGTTCCAGAAGGAGAAGTGCCTCACCAATTTGTTGCACGTCAAGTGTTTCAAGATGCCACTCCTACTGTGAATGTCTCCGAGTCTGAGGCTAAAGCTGCTGAAGACATTCCGGCTGCATCAGCCGACGACACACAAGAAGAAGAACGTATCCCTACTCCCCCCATTACTGAAGAAGTTGTTCTCGAGGAGAACGTGTCTGTGCCCGACCCTCCAGCTCATCAAGTGGAGGTTGAGAATCTTGAGGCTGCCACCACCAACACAAATGAAGCCAATGATGTAGTCATGGCTGAAGAAAAAGGGGAGCCTGCACCAACCAATGTGCCAGAAGTCAATGAAGCCAATGATGCAACTGCTCCTATTCCTGCGCCTGCTGCTGGTCCTCAGTTCGACTATCACGTTGAGCACATGCCTCAGGTACAGAAGCCAATGCCAAGGTTGCCCAGGTTTCCAGGTCCTGCATCGGCACCCGGACCTTTTAATGTCAACGGCTTCAAAGCAGACAACACCTTCTTCAATAGCGCCAAGAACCCCTACTCAAGGGAAAGAATATCTTCTGATCGGTTCTGGAGCTATCCACAGCGAAGTTATTACTCATGCATTATGTACAATCAAGGTCGCATTTTCCCTCATATGCGTCTTGACACTGAAGCCATAACTGGTCTGCCTTGCTTGGAAGAAGCTCTGGATTGCTTCAAAGAGTCTGGATTGTTGCCGTTCATCATCGACAAAGAGCACTGGAACGAAGAATTGTTGCTCCAATTCTATGCCACTCTTCACATTCGTGGCTACAACAGAGATCCGAAGACTTGGGTCCTTGAGTGGATGACCGGCAATGTTCATCACGAAGCCAAATCCTTTGATATCATTGAGCTCACTGGTCTGCCCACTCCTGGAGATCTTTATGAACCTGGTTGTCAGCTTCACAGTGCAGCTATGGAGAGCATCTTTCAGAAGCCTGAACCAAACATGAGTCAAATGCTTAGCATGATGAAGCCTTTGCCTCCAGATGCTGCATATCCTAAGGAGTTCCTTGTTGAAGACCTTGAGTATCTGCCACGCACTATCTATCACATTATAAGACGAACTCTCTGGCCCATCAAAGGACATTCTCCACATGCAAAGCTGGAAGGTGCAATGAAGACTTTGGTCTTTTATATTCTTCACGGCAAATGCTTCAATGCACAAGACTTCTTCATCCGCCAACTTGCTGCATCAGGATATGATCTTTTTGGCTTGAAGTTTTACGCTCCATGGATAATGCGGCTGATCAAACTACACTCAGCTGTCTCATATCAGCCCTCTGCTCGCAATCATCGGATCTTTCTGCCTGATGTTGATATGTCCGTTGAAGCCATCTATCCAGAGCCTGCCAAGGAGCCTCTTAGTCTTCAGAATGCTGAGCATCAAAGCTTCTCTCAAAACATTGAAGGAGTTGAAGCAGTCACTCGTGTTTATCCCCTTGCTGGAAACACACGTGCCCCGCGTGCTCAAACTGACGCCACTGGTAGCACTATTGCGCAAAGGCCTCAAAGACGATCTCGTGTCCTCAATGACCGAGAGCTTCTCGTCGCGCTGCATCAGAAACAGGATAAGCATCATGACTGGCTTAAGCGTCAGATGCAAAGCCTCTTGGTGGATGTCAACCGCATTCGCAATCTTGCCACCAAGAATGCCTTTGTTGCCCATGAAACCTGTCAGCGTACATGGAAAGGGCTGATGCTTATGTGTTCTGAAGATGATCTTCAAGAGGATGGCTTCTCTGAACGTTTCAAGTTTGACTCCACACCTCCAAGAAGGACTGTGCTGCGACGAACTCTGTCTCTTGAAGACTCTGAGTTCTCTTCCTCCGCGGCAACTATGAATGCCACAGTGATCGATGACGAAGACGATGCTACTTCACTGCCCCCTACTTCTGCACGCATCGACACTGCCCCGAGTTCGTCTGCACCGCCTAACAACACCGACGACCTTGCTGCTTCATCTACTCCTCATGGGAACGAGTAGACGCTCTATGTCTTCAAACCTTTTTGGTCCTTACTGACAAAAGGGGGAGAAGCATATGAGTTTGATAGTCTTCAAGCGGGTCCATATGGGCGGTTGCTTTATATTTTGCCTAGTGTTTACAACTCTCGTTTTGATACATTTGGTTCTTTGAGTTGTAACACTTAAAACTCGATGGTCGTCTGCTACTTATTTGCTATTCTGTGATGCGATGATAAATTCCGCATGTGCGACGATAAATTCCGCACTTCGATCATTTTGCAGATGTCCATTTTTCATTATGCATGTCATTATCTTCACATACTTTTTCATGCATGATGAATTGTCATCATAAGTTGAAGAGGATCTCCACAAGTACAACCTGCCATGTGCATTTGCATTCCAAAAGCAAATTACTTATGTGCACATCTTTAGGGGGATCCCTTGCAACTTATGAAGACAATTCCCTATCCTTTACAATTTCACATATTATATTCCCCGTTGAAAACTTCAACTAGTTTGTCATCAATCACAAAAAAGGGGGAGATTGTAAGTGCATCTAGTGCCACCCGTAGTTGGTTTTGGAGTATTGACGACAAACCTAGTTGAGGGACTAATGTGTTTGTGAGAATTGCAGGATAACACAGGTAGAAGTCCCTCATTGATTCGGTTTTCCTACCAGAGATGACCCCTAAAAATGTAAGAAGACATTGAAGACTAAGGTGGTATGTGAAGACATTCACATTGAAGACTATGACAAGAGAAGACATCGTATGAAGACTATGGAGCGCGAAGACTTAGTTCTTTCGTAGTTCTTTTTCTTCTTTGTTGAGTCATAGGAACCACCGTACTGTTAAGTGGGGTCCAAGAGAACCAGTCAGAATGACTGAAGTGATGCTTAACCAAAACCCTATGTCTTCGAGTGAAGACTATGAGAGCAAATCTTGTCCAGAGTTGGATAAGTCAGCTTTGCTTGTAGCCCAAGTAAAGTTGCCGTGTGTGTTTGAAATCTGACCGTTGGAACACGTGTCAGTTCCTTAGTGACCCAGGGTCATTTCGGACAAATCAGGTCGGGTTGCGTAGTGGCTATAAACAGCCCACCCCCTACAACCATAAACGGTTGGCTGCTCAGAGTTAGAGTACGGCTTTTGTCGTTTGAGAGAAACCCACCTCGAAGCCTTTAAGAGAGAATTCCTTGCGAGGATAAAGCCCTAAACACCCAGAGCCAAAGAGTGTTAGGCATCACTTAAGTCTTCCTGTCTGTGTGATCTGAAGACTTATTACACTTGAGGACTGTGAATCCTCCAGCCGGTTAGGCGTCGCGTTTTGAGCATCCAAGAGTCATTGTGGATCGCCGGTGAACGAAGTCCGTGAAGTTTTGGAAGTCTACCTTGAAGACTTACCAGAGTGATTGGGCGAGGTCTGTGTGACCTTAGCTCAAGGGGAATACGGTGAGGACTGAGTGTCTTGAGCTGCATGTTCAGGACTGGGTGTCTGGGACTGTGTGTCCTCAGGTTTAAATACCTAGCCGCCCTAACCAGACGTACAACTGTCACAACAGTTGGAACTGGTCTACCAAATCTTTGTCTTCAATGAGTCACTGGTTTCATCCTTCCCTTCCCTTTACTTACTATTGGTCCTTGTGAAGTCATTGTATGATTGCATTATCTTTTGTCTTCACTGAGTGACTGCTTGTTCTGATTGGTGTCACAATATCTTCCTACCTGATCTTTACTGCCTAGCTGCTATTAGTCATTGTGCTTTCACTTCATTGAATACTTAACTATGGTTTGCCTAGTGTAGTCTACCTTCCACTGCATGGTAATAGGTTTATTTCTATCGTTTGTCTTTGAAACTTCCATGTTTTGAAGACTTTCATAAAAATCGCCTATTCACCCCCCCCCCCTCTAGTCGATCACTAGCACTTTCAATTGGTATGAGAGCAAGGTACGCCCTTGTTCTGTGTGATTCGGTTTAACCACCTGGAGTTTTAGCTATGTTGACTGCAGGGATAATTAAAGTCTCCACTGCATGCCCCGTCTTCGATGGAACTGAATATCCCTACTGGAAGAATAAGATGCGCATGCATCTTGAAGCCATTGATGTCGACCTATGGTATGTCGTCAAGAATGGCATTCCCAAGGCTGCTGAAGGTGTCACCGCTGCTGATGTCAAGAAGTTCGTTCAACTGGACTCCACTGCCAAGAACATCATCTGTGGTCATCTGACCAAAGGACAGTATGGCCGTGTGAGTGCTTTGGAAACATCTAAGCTAGTCTGGGACTGGCTCTCCAAGGTCAACGAAGGCGTCTCAACCCAGAGAGATCAGCGAATCAGTGTCCTTCACAACCTCTTCAACCGCTTCAAGAGAAATGACAATGAGAATGTTCAGCTCACGTTTGATCGACTCACTGACATCACAAATGAGCTTCAAGCCCTCGGCGCCACTGAGATCACCAAGCATGAAGTCGTCAAGACACTCCTGAGATCACTTGACAGCTTGTTTGACACCCTAGCCCTGATGATTCAAGAACGTCTTGACTTCAAGACACTCGATCCGTCTGACATACTTGAGAGGCTCAACACACACGAGTTTCAGCTTTCTGAGAAAAGAGATATATACGGTCCCAACTATGGGCGAACTCGTGCCTTGAAGGCAAAAGCTGTCTCCTCATCTGAAGAAGAATCTGACTGCAGTTCTGATGATCCTGAAGACATTGGAAAGGAGCTTGCTATCCTTGTGAAGAAGTTCCAAAAATTCACCAAGAAGAAAGGCTTCAGAAAGTCTTCACGATCAAGCTCAAGAAATGATGAAGCTTCTGCTCATGACTACAAGAAGAGAACATGCCACAAGTGCAACAAAACCTGGCCACTACATCTCTGAGTGTCCGCAGTGGGACAATGAGAACAAGAAGAAGAAGAAGAGCAAGGAATATGACTCTGACGACAAGAAGAAGAAGAAATACTCAAAGTCTTCTTCCAAGTCTTTCTCAAAGTCTTCATCACACAAGAAGAGCTCATCTGGCAAGGCACGTGCGTTTGTTGGCAAGGAAATGGATTCAGAGGAGGAGTCCGCTTCTGAGGAGGCGGAGGTGGAGTCTGAGGAGGAGTCCGATTCTGGCGTTGCGAGTCTGGCTACAGCATACGTTGCCAAGTCCATCTTCAACACTGAAGACAATGACTTCATCACCGACACCGATGCAAATGACAAGGACTACTCCGCTCCTACCTACTGCTTCATGGCACGTGGTATTCCCAAAACAGTAGATACGTTGGAGACGTATCAGGCATCCCCAAGCTTAATTCATGCTCGTCCTCGAGTAGGTAAATGATAAAAAGAGAATTTTTGATGCGGAGTGCTACTTGGCATAATTTCAATGCAAATCTTCTTAATTGTGGTATGAATATTCAGATTAGAAAGATTCAAGACAAAAGTTTATATTGACATAAAAATAATAATACTTCAAGCATACTAATAAAGCAATTATGTATTCTCAAAATAACATGGCCAAAGAAAGTTATCCCTACAAAATCATATAGTATGGCTATGCTCCATCTTCACCACACAAAGTATTCAAATCATGCACAACCCCGATGACAAGCCAAGCAATTGTTTCATACTCTAACTTTTTCAAAACTTTTTCAATCTTCACGCAATACATGAGCGTGAGCCATGGATATAGCACTATATGTGGATTAGAATGGTGGTTGTGGAGAAGACAAAAAGGAGGGGAATATAGTCTCACATCAACTAGGCGTATCAACGGGCTATGGAGATGCCCATCAATAGATATCAATGTGAGTGAGTAGGGATTGCCACGCAACGGATGCACTAGAGCTATAAATGTATGAAAGCTCAACAAAAGAAACTAGTGGGTGTGCATCCAACTTGCTTGCTCACGAAGAATTAGGGCAATTTGAGGAAGCCCATTATTGGAATATACAAGCCAAGTTCTATAATGTAAAATTCCCACTAGTATATGAAAGTGACAACATATGAGACTCTCTATATGAAGAACATGGTGCTACTTTGAAGCACAATATATGAGACTCGCTATATCATGGTGCTACTTTGAAGCACAAGTGTGGTAAAAGGATAGTAGCATTGCCCCTTTTATTTTTATTTTTTGGGCCTTCTTTTTTTTATTTTGGCCTTTTTTTATTGGGACAATACTCTATTGAATGATGATCATCACACTTTTATTTTTTTACAACTCAATGATTACAACTTGATTCTAAAACAAAGTATGACTCTATATGGATGCCTCTGGCGGTGTACCGGGATATGCAATGAATCAAGAGTGACAAGTATGAAGAAATTATGAACGGTGGCTTTGCCACAAATACTATGTCAACTACATGATCATGCTAAGCAATATGACAATGATGAATGTGTCATGATGAACTAGATGGTGGAAAGTTGCATGGCAATATATCTCGGAATGGCTATGGCCATAATAGGTAGGTATGGTGGCTGTTTTGAGGAAGGTATATGGTAGGTGTATGATACCGGTGAAAGGTGCACGGTATTAGAGAGGCTAGCAAAGGTGGAAGAGTGAGAGTGCGTATAATCCATGGACTCAACATTAGTCATAAAGAACTCATATACTTATTGCAAAAATCTAGAAGTTATCAAAGCAAAGTATTACGCGCATGCTCCTAGGGGGATAGATTGGTAGGAAAAGACCATCGCTCGTCCTCGACCGCCAGTCATAAGGAAGACAATCAATAAATAAATCATTCTCCGACTTCGTTACATAATGGTTCACCATACATGCATGCTACGGGAATCACAAACCTTAACACAAGTATTCTTTAAATTCACAACTACTCAACTAGCATGACTTTAATATTATCACCTCCATATCTCAAAACAATTATCATGCTTCAATATTTTCTTAGTATTCAACACACTCAAAAGAAAGTTTCACAAATCTTGATTACCAAGAATATTATTATTAAGCAAATTACCAAGCTATTAAGAGACTCTCAAAATAATTTAAGTGAAGCATGAGAGATCAATAGTTTCTTTAAAACATATCCACCACCGTGCTCTAAAAGATCTAAGTGAAGCACATAGAGCAAAATTATAACAATCAAAAGATATAAGTGAAGCACACAGAGCAAAATTATCTAGCTCAAAATATATAAGCGAAGCACATAGAGCAAAACTACTTAGCTCAAAAGATATAAGTGAAGCACATAGAGCAAAATTATCTAGCTCAAAAGATATAAGTGAAGCACATAGAGTATTCTATCAAATTTTAATTCATGTATGGCTCTCTCAAAAGGTGTGTACAGCAAGGATGATTGTGGCATACTAAGACAAAAAGACACAAATAATACAAGATGCTCCAAGCAAAACACATATCATGTTGGTGAATAAAAATATAGCTCCAAGTAAATTACCGATGGAAGTGGACGAAAGAGGGGATGCCTTCCGGGGCATCCCCAAGCTTTGACTTTTTGGTGTCCTTGGATTATCTTGGGGGTGCCATGGGCATCCCCAAGCTCAGGCTCTTGCCACTCCTTGTTCCATGATCCATCAAAAGAATTCACCCAAAACTTGAAAACTTCACAACACAAAACTCAAAATAGAAAACTCGTGAGCTCCGTTAGCGAAAGAAAACAAAAGACTACTTCAAGGTACTGTAATTAACTCATTCTTTATTTATATTGGTGTTAAACCTACTGTATTCCAACTTCTCTATGGATTATAAACTATTTTACTAGCCATAGATTCATCAAAATAAGCAAACAACACACGAAAAACAGAATCTGTCAAAAACAGAACAGTCTGTAGTAATCTGTAGCTAGGGCAAGATATGGAACCCCAAAAATTCTAAAATAAATTGCTGTACGTGAGTAATTTATCTATTAATCATATTCAAAAAGAATTAACTAAATATCACTCTTCAAATAAAAATGACAGCAGTTCTCGTGAGCGCTAAAGTTTCTGTTTTTTACAGCAAGTTCAACAAGACTTTCCCCAAGTCTTCCCAACGGTTCTACTTGGCACAAACACTAATTAAACACAAAAAACACAACCAAAACAGAGGCTAAATAAATTATTTATTTATTACTAATCAGGAGCAAAAAGCAAGGAATAAAAATAAAATTGGGTTGCCTCCCAACAAGCGCTATCGTTTAACGCCCCTAGCTAGGCATAAAAGCGAGGATAGATCTAGGTATTGACATCTTTGGTAGGCAATCCATAAGTGGCTCTCATGATAGTTTCATATGGTAATTTTATTTTATTTCTAGTAAAGTGTTCCATGCCCCTTTTTAATGGAAATTGAAATCTAATATTCCCTTCCTTCATATCAATAATCGCACCAACCGTTCTAAGGAAAGGTCTACCAAGAATAATAGGGCAAGAAGGATTGCAATCTATATCAAGAACAATGAAATCTATGGGCACATAATTCCTATTTTTAACAATAATAACATCATTAATCCTTACCATATGTTTCTTAATAGTGTAATCCCCAAGATGCAAGTTTAGAGAGCAATCATCAAAATTACGGAAATCTAGTAAATCACACAAAATCTTGGGAATAGTAGAGACACTAGCACCCAAATCACACAAAGCATAGAACTCATGATCTTTAATTTTAATTTTAATAGTTGGTTCCCACTCATCATAGAGTTTTCTAGGGATAGAAACTTTCAACTCAAGTTTTTCTTCATAAGATTGCATCAAGGCATCAACAATATGTTCGGTGAAGGCTTTATTTTGACTATAAGCATGTGGAGAATTTAGCACGGATTGCAATAAGGAAATATAATCAATTAAAGAGCAACTTTCATAATTAAATTCCTTGAAATCCAATATAGTGGGTTTAGCAACATCTAGATTTTTATTTCTTTCAATCCCACTTTCATCAATTTCATCATTAAGATCTAAATACTCCGAATTTTTAGAATGCCTTCTAGGTAAAGGAAGATCATATTCAGTTTCATCAAGATTCATATTGCAAAATAAAGATTTAATAGGGGACACATCAATAACTTTTAGATCTTCATCTTGATTTTCATAGGTATTGGAAGAACACGCTTTAATAAAGGCATCTTTGGAAGCACGCATCCTAGCGGTTCTTTCCTTGCACTCATCAATGGAAATTCTCATGGATTTGAGAGACTCATTGATATCATGCTTAGGAGGAATAGATCTAACCTTTAAAGAATCAATCTCAAGAGTAATTCTATCAACGTTTTTAGCCAAATCATCAACTTTAAGTAATTTCTCCTCAAGCAAAGCATTAAAATTCTTTTGTGAATTCATAAACTCTTTAACACTAGTCTCAAATTCAGAGGGCATCTTATTATAATTTCCATAAGATTTGTTGTAGAAATTCACATAATTATTAGAAGGATTACTAGGATATGGCCTAGGATTAAAATTCCCTCTATAAGCTTTGCTACCAAAATTATTCCCACTAACAAAATTCACATCCATAGATTCATTATTATTCTCAATCAAAGTAGACAAAGGCATATCATTAGGATTAGAAGAAACACTCTTAGTAGCAAATAATTTCACAAGTTCATCCATCTTTCCACTCAACACATTGATTTCCTCTATCGCATGCACTTTTTTATTAGAAAATCTTTCAGTATGCCATTGAGAATAATTAACCATAATATTATCTAGGAGTTTAGTAGCATCTCCTAAAGTGATTTCCATAAAAGTGCCTCCCGCGGCTGAATCTAAAAGATTTCTAGAAGCAAAATTCAATCCGGCATAAATTTTTTGTATACTCATCCACAAATTCAAACCATGAGTAGGGCAATTACGTATCATTAATTTCATTCTCTCCCAAGCTTGTGCAACATGTTTATGATCAAGTTGTTTAAAGTTCATAATATCGTTTCTAAGAGAGATGATCTTAGCGGGAGGAAAATATTTAGAGATAAAAGCATCTTTGCACTTGTTCCATGAATCAATACTATTCTTAGGCAAAGACGAAAACCAAGCTTTAGCACGATCTCCAAGCGAAAAAGGAAATAGCTTCAATTTAACGACATCATTATTGACATCTTTTTTCTTTTGCATATCACATAAATCAACGAAGCTATTCAGATGAGTAGCGGCGTCTTCACTAGGAAGGCCGGCGAATTGATCTTTCATAACAAGATTCAACAAAGCAGTATTAATTTCACAAGATTCGGCATCGGTAAGAGGAGCAATCGGAGTGCTAAGGAAATCATTATTATTGGTATTGGTGAAGTCACACAATTTAGTAGTATCTTGAGCCATCACGACAAACAAGCAATCTAACACACGAGCAAACAAAAAGGCAAACGGGCAAAAAAAGCAAATAGAGAGGGAGGATAGAGAGAGAGGGCGAATAAAAAGGCAAGGGTGAATTGGGGGAGAGGAAAACGACAGGCAAATGGCAAATAATGTAATGCGAGAGATAGGGATTGTGATGGGTACTTGGTATGTTGACTTTTTGCGTAGACTCCCCGGCAACGGCGCCAGAAATCCTTCTTGCTACGTCTTGAGCTTGCGTTGGTTTTCCCCGAAGAGGAAGGGATGATGCAGCAGAGTAGCGTAAGTATTTCCCTCAGTTTTTGAGAACTAAGGTATCAATCCAGTAGGAGCCCACGCTCAAGTCCCTCGTACCTGCACAAAGCGATAGCTACTCGCAACCAATGCGATTAGGGGTTGTCAATCCCTTCACGGTCACTTACGAGAGTGAGATCTGATAGAAATAATATTTTTGGTATTTTTGGTATAAAGATGCAAAGTAAAAAGTAAAAGCAAAGTAAAAAAGCAAAGCAAGATTAAAGTGATGGAGATTGATATGATGAGAATAGACTCGGGGGGGCGTAGGTTTCACTAGTGGCTTCTCTCAAGAGCATAAGTATTCTACGGTGGGTGAACAAATTACTGTTGAGCAATTGATAGAATTGAGAATAGTTATGAGAATATCTAGGCATGATCATGTATATAGGCATCACGTCCGTGACAAGTAGATCGAAATGATTCTGCATCTACTACTATTACTCCACTCATCGACCGCTATCCAGCATGCATCTAGAGTATTAAGTTAAAACAGAGTAACGCCTTAAGCAAGATGACATGATGTAGAGAGATAAATTCATGCAATATGAAATAAACCCCATCTTGTTATCCTCGATGGCAACGATGCAATATGTGCCTTGCTGCCCCTTTGTCACTGGGTAAGGACACCGCAAGATCGAACCCAAAGCTAAGCACTTCTCCCATGGCAAGAACTACCAATCTAGTTGGCCAAACCAAATGGATAATTCGAAGAGACTTGCAAAGATAACCAATCATACATAAAATAATTCAAAGAAGATTCAAATATTATTCATAGATAGACTTGATCATAAACCCATAATCCATCGGTCTCAACAAACACACCGCAAAAAGAAGATTACATCAAATAGATCTCCACAAGAGAGGGGGAAGAACTTCGTATTGAGATTCAAAGAGAGAGAAGAAGAAGCCATCTAGCTACTAACTATGGACCCGAAGGTCTAGGTAAACAACTCACACTTCATCGGAGGGGCTAGGATGATGTAGAAGCCCTCCGTGATGACAGCCCTCTTCCGGCGGAGCTCCGGAATAGGCCCCAAGATGGGATCTCGTGGATACAGAAAGTTGCGGCGGTGGAATTAGGGTTTTGGCTCCCATTCTGATCGTTTGGGGTATGTGTGTATATATAGGAGGAAGAAGTACGCGGGAGGAGCAACGAGGGGCCCACGAGGCAGGGGGCGCGCCCTAGGGGGGCGCCCCCACCCTCGTGACCGCCTCTTTTGTTCCTTGGAGCAGGGTCCAAGTCTCCTGGATCACGTTCGGTGAGAAAATCACGTTCCCAAAGATTTTATTCCGTTCGGACTCCGTTTGATATTCCGTTTATCTGAAACACTGAAATAGGCAAAAACAGCAATTTTGGGCTGGGCCTCCGGTTAATAGGTTAGTCCCAAAAATAATATAAAAGTGGAAAATAAAGCCCAATATAGTCCAAAACAGTAGATAATATAGCATGGAGCAATCAAAAATTATAGGTACGTTGGAGACGTATCAGATCTCAGGTAAGATGACCATACCCTCGAAATCACTTCTATCTTTGCTTGCTAGTTGCTCGCTCTATTGCTATGCCACGATACCTACCAGTTGCTATACCATGCCTCCCATTATTGCCATGTCAAGCCTCTAACCCACCTTGTCCTAGCAAACCGTTGTTTGGCTATATTACCGCTTTGCTCAGCCCCTCTTATAGCGTTGTTAGTTGCAAGTGAAGGTGAAGTTTGTTCCATGTTGGAACATGGATATGTTTGGGATATCACAATATATCTCTTATTTAATTAATGCATCTATATACTTGGTAAAGGGTGGAAGGCTCGGCCTTATGCCTGGTGTTTTGTTCCACTCTTGCCGCCCTAGTTTCCGTCATACCGGTGTTATGTTCCTTGATTTTGCGTTCCTTGCGTGGTTGGGTTATAATGGGAACCCCTTGATAGTTCGCCTTGAATAAAACTCCTCCAGCAAGGCCCAACCTTGGTTTTACCATTTGCCACCTAAGCCTTTTTCCCTTGGGTTCTGCAGACTCAAGGGTCATCTTTATTTAAACTACGGGCCAGTGCTCCTCTGAGTGTTGGTCCAAACTAGAGCACCGTGCAGGGCCATCTCTTGGCAACTTGGGTTATGTCGGCTCCTGTACGCTTAGCTTATCCGGTGTGCCCTGAGAACAAGATATGTGCAGCTCCTATCGGGATTTGTCAGCACAGCGGGTGGTCTTGCTGGTCTTGTTTTACCATTGTCGAGATGTCTTGTAACCGGGATTCCGAGTCTGATCAGGTCTTCCTGGGAGAAGGAATATCCTTCGTTGACCGTGAGAGCTTGTGATGGGCTAAGTTGGGACACCCCTGCAGGGTTTTGAACTTTCAAAAGTCGTGCCCGCGGTTATGGGCAGATGGGAATTTGTTAATATCCGGTTGTAGAGAACTTGACACTTAACTTAATTAAAATGCATCAACCGCGTGTGTAGTCGTGATGGTCTCTTTTCGGTGGAGTCTGGGAAGTGAACATGGTTTTGGAGTTATGTTTGAACGTAAGTAGTTTCAGGATCACTTATTGATCACTTCTAGTTCACGACCGTGCTTTGCTTCACTTCTCGCTCTCATTTGCGTAAGTTAGCCACCATATATGCTAGTGCTTGCTGCAGCTCCACCTCACTACCTTTTCCTACCCATAAGCTTAAATAATCTTGATCGCGAGGGTGTGAGATTGCTGAGTCCTCGTGAGTCACAGATTACTTCCAAAACCAGTTGCAGGTGTTGATGCTACCAGTGCAGGTGACGCAACCGAGCTCAAGGAGGAGCTCGATGAAGATCGTGTGCATTGTGTTGTTTCGTTTCCAGTTGATCAGTAGTGGAGCCTAGTCGGGGCAATCGGGGATCTTTTGCATTAGGGGCTGTCTTTGTTTATTTGGTTCCGTAGTCGGACCTTGATTGTATCTGGATGATGTAATGCTATATTCTTGTATTGTGTGAAGTGGCGATTGTAAGCCAACTCTTTATCTCTTTCTTGTTCAGTACATGGGATGTGTAAAGATTACCCCTCTTGCGACATGCCTACAGTGCGGTTATGCCTCTAAGTCGTGCTCCGACACGTGGGAGATATAGCCGCATCATGGGTGTTACACAATATAAAGTGACGTTCTTTCGCATTAAGATTTTGTGCATCTAACCATAAAAGCGCATGACAACCTCTGCTTCCCTCTGCGAAGGGCCTATCTTTTACTTTTATCTCCTATATTACATAAGAGTCATGGTGATCTTCACCCTTCCTTTTTACATTTTGTCCTTTGGCAAGCACAATATGTTGGAAAGATCCTGGTATATATGGCTAATTGGATGTGAGTGTTCATGAACTATTACTGTTGACATTACCCTTGAGGTAAAACATTGGGAGGCAAAACTATAAGCCCCTATATTTCTCTGTGTCCGATTAAAACTCCATACCCATAAGTATTGTGTGAGTGTCAGCAATTGTGAAAGATTATATGATAGTTGAGTATGTGGACTTGCTGAAAAGCTCTTATACATTGACTCTTTCCTATGTTATGATAAATTTCAATTGCTTCAATGACTGAGATTGTAGTTTGTTAGTTTTCAATGAAGTTTACGATTCATACTTGATATTGTGATTGAATTATTACTCTAGCATAAGAGATTATATGACAAGAATTATATAAGTTGTTGTTTTAAGAATGATCATGATTCCCTCATGTCCGTATTTTATTTTTATCGACACCTCTATCTCTAAACATGTGGACATATTTTTCGATTTCGGCTTTTCGCTTTAGGACAAGCGAGGTCTAAGCTTGGGGGAGTTGATACGTCCATTTTGCATCATGCTTTTATATCGATATTTATTGCATTATGGGTTGTTATTACACATTATGTCACAATACTTATGCCTATTCTCTCTTGTTTTACAAGGTTTACATAAAGAGGGAGAATGCCGGCAGCTGGGATTCTGGGCTGGAAAAGGAGCAAATATTAGAGACCTATTCTGCACAGCTCCAAAAGTCCTGAAACTCCACGAAAGATGTTTTCCAAATATATAAAAAATACTAAGAGCAAGAACTTCACCAGGGGGGCCACAAGTTGCCCATGAGGGTGGGGGCGCGGCCTACCCCCTGGGCGCGCCCCCCTACCTCGTGGCCCCCCTGGTGGCCCTCCGATGGACATCTTCTACTATATGGAGTCTTTCGGTGGGAAAAAAATCATAAGCCATCTTCCTGGATGAAACTCCGCCGCCACGAGGCGGAACCTTGGCGGAACCAATCTAGGGCTCTGGCGGAGCTGTTCTGCCGGGGAAACTTCCCTCCCAAAGGGGGAAATCATCGCCATCGTCATCACCAACGCTCCTCTCATCGGGAGAGGGCAATCTCCATCAACACCATCTCATCTCAAAACCCTAGTTCATCTCTTGTATCCAATTCTTGTCTCCAAGTCCGGGATTGGTGCTAGTAGGTTGCTAGTGGTGTTAATTACTCCTTGTAGTTGATGCTAGTTGGTTTAATTGGTGGAAGATCATATGTGCAGATCCTATATGCATATTAATACCCCTCTGATTATGAACATGTTTATGCTTTGTGAGTAGTTACTTTTGTCCTGAGGACATGGGAGAAGTCTTGCTATTAGTAGTCATGTGAATTTGGTATTCGTTCGATATTTTGATGAGATGTATGTTGTCTCTCCTCTAGTGGTGTTATGTGAGCGTCGACTACATGACACTTCACCATTGTTTGGGCCTAGAGGAAGGCATTGGGGAGTAATAAGTAGATGATGGGTTGCTAGAGTGACAGAAGCTTAAACCCTAGCTTATGCGTTGCTTTGTAAGGGGCTGATTTGGATCCATATGTTTCATGTTATGGTTAGGTTTACCTTAATACTTTTGTTGTAGTTGCGGATGCTTGCAATAGAGGTTAATCATAAGTGGGATGCTTGTCCAAGTAAGGGCAGCACCCAAGCACCGGTCCACCCACATATCAAATTATCAAAGTATCGAACGCGAATCATATGAACGTGATGAAAACTAGCTTGACGATATTCCCATGTGTCCTCGGGAGCGCTTTACAACATATAAGAGTTTGTCCAGACTTGTCCTTTGCTACAAAAAGGATTGGGCCACCTTGCTGCACTTTATTTACTTTTGTTACTTGTTGCTCATTACAAATTATCCTATCACAAAACTATCTGTTACCACTTATTTCAGTACTTGCAGAGAATACCTTGCTGGAAACTGATACGTCTCCAACGTATCTATAATTTTTGATTGCTCCATGCTATATTATCTACTGTTTTGGACTATATTGGGCTTTATTTTCCACTTTTATAGTATTTTTGGGACTAACCTATTAACCGGAGGCCCAGCCCAGAATTGCTATTTTTTGCCTATTTTAGTGTTTCGGAGAAACAAAATATCAAACGGAGTCCAAACGGAATAAAACCTTCGGGAACGTGATTTTCTCACCGAACGTGATCCAGGAGACTTGGACCCTACTCCAAGGAGTCAAAGAGGAGGTCACGGGGGTGGGGGGCGCCCCCCCTAGGGCGCGCCCCCTACCTTGTGGGCCCCTCGGTGCTCCACCGACGTACCCCTTCCTCCTATATATACATACGTACCCCCAAACGATCAGAATAGGAGCCAAAAACCTAATTCCACCGCCGCAACTTTCTGTTTCCACGAGATCCCATCTTGGGGCCTGTTCTGGAGCTCCGCCGGAAGAGGGCCGTCATCACGGAGGGCTTCTACATCATCATAGCCTCTCCGATGAAGTGTGAGTAGTTTACCTCAGACCTTCGGATCCATAGTTAGTAGCTAGATGGCTTCTTCTCTCTTTTTGAATCTCAATACAAAGTTCTCCCCCTCTCTTGTGGAGATCTATTCGATGTAATCTTCTTTTTGCAGTGTGTTTGTTGAGACCGATGAATTGTGGGTTTATGATCAAGTCTATCTATGAATAATATTTGAATCTTCTCTGAATTCTATTATGTATAATTGGTTATCTTTGCAAGTCTCTTTGAATTATCCGTTTGGTTTGGCCAACTAGATTGGTAGTTCTTGCCATGGGAGAAGTGCTTAGCTTTGGGTTCGATCTTGCGGTGTCCTTTCCCAGTGACAGAAGGGGCAGCAAGGCACGTATTGTATCATTGCCATCGAGGATAACAAGATAGGGTTTATTTCATATTACATGAATTTATCTCTCTACATCATTCATCTTGCTTAAGGCGTTACTCTGTTTTTAACTTAATACTCTAGATGCATGTTGGATAGCGGTCGATGAGTGGAGTAATAGTAGTAGATGCAGAATCGTTTCGGTCTACTTGTCACGGACGTGATGCCTATATACATGATCATGCCTAGATATTCTCATAACTATGCTCAATTCTGTCAATTGCTCAACAGTAATTTGTTCACCCACCATAGAATACTTATGCTCTTGAGAGAAGCCACTAGTGAAACCTATGGCCCCTGGGTCTATTCTCATCATATTAATCTCCATTACTTTAATCTTGCTTTGCTTTTTTACTTTGCCTTTACTTTTTACTTTGCATCTTTATACCAAAAATACCAAAAATATTATATCTATCAGATCTCACTCTTGTAAGTGAACGTGAAGGGATTGACAACCCCTAATCGCGTTGGTTGCGAGTAGCTATCGTTTTGTGCAGGTACGAGGGACTTGAGCGTGACCTCCTACTGGATTGATACCTTGGTTCTCAAAAACTGAGGGAAATACTTACGCTACTCTGCTACATCATCCCTTCCTCTTCGGGGAAAACCAACGCAAGCTCAAGACGTAGCAAGAAGGATTTCTGGCGCCGTTGCCGGGGAGTCTACGCAAAAAGTCAACATACCAAGTACCCATCACAATCCCTATCTCTCGCATTACATTATTTGCCATTTGCCTCTCGTTTTCCTCTCCCCCACTTCACCCTTGCTGTTTTATTAGCCCTCTCTCTCTCTATCCTCCCTCTCTTCTGTTTGCCTCTTTTCCCTCGCCATGTCAGAACCAAAAAGAGTTGGGGGTTCTCTCCCAAGTTCTAGTGCTTTAGACAATCCTGCTATCTTATCTAAACTCATAAATCGAAATGCTATAGAACAACTTGCCGGAGTTATCAATGAGAACCTTAATAATTTTGATGAAGATGATTCTGGAATTTTTCGTTATTTACTAGATGAATCTTTGAAAGATGCTTGGGATAGGCTGTTAAGGATTCGGGCTAGCTATGTACCCCAATATCAAATTGAGGTTTACTTGAAAAGCTTTTATGTTGGGCTACCCGCTTCGTTCAAACAAGTCTTAGATTTTATTTTCGAGGGGGGTTTTCTTGAAGGGGACCCCATAGATACCTATGAGAGGATGAAAACTATATTTGGGCACCCCATTAATGAGAAAACTGAAATTACATCTCTCTTGCTTTCTTACCTAAACGAATCTATTAAAGAGATAAAAGCTAGCCTAGATGCCAATTTTCGCAACATTCTTAATCTTTATTATACCATTAATGGACATGTGCTCTGTCAAAATAGAAAGATTAATTCCATAGATAACAAGTTTTCTCTCTTTTTCTCCAAAACCAAAGATGGCAATACCTAGATCTATCCTCGCTTTTATGCCTAGCTAGGGGCGTTAAACAATAGCGCTTGTTGGGAGGCAACCCAATTTTATTTTTATTCCTTGCTTTTTGATACTGCTTAGTAATAAATAAATTATTTAGCCTCTGTTTTGGTTGTGTTTTTTGTGTTTAATTAGTGTTTGTGCCAAGTAGAACCGTTGGGAAGACTTGGGGAAAGTCTTGTTGAACATGCTGTAAAAAACAGAAACTTTAGCGCTCACGAGAACTTATGTAATTTTTATTTGAAGAGTTCTATTTAGTTAATTCTTTTTGCAGATGATTAATAGATAAATTACTCACGTCCAGCAATTTATTTTAGAATTTTTGGGGTTCCATATCTTGCGCTATCTACAGATTACTACAGACTGTTCTGTTTTTGACAGATTCTGTTTTTCGTGTGTTGTTTGCTTATTTTGATGAATCTATGGCTAGTAAAATAGTTTATAATCCATAGAGAAGTTGGAATACAGTAGGTTTAACACCAATATAAATAAAGAATGAGTTCATTACAGTACCTTGAAGTAGTCTTTTGTTTTCTTTTGCTAACGGAGCTCACGAGTTTTCTACTTTGAGTTTTGTGTTGTGAAGTTTTCAAGTTTTGGGTGAATTCTTTTGATGGATCATGGAACAAGGAGTGGCAAGAGCCTAAGCTTGGGGATGCCCATGGCACCCCCAAGATAATCCAAGGACACCAAAAAGTCAAAGCTTGGGGATGCCCCGGAAGGCATCCCCTCTTTTGTCCACTTCCATCGGTAATTTACTTGGAGCTATATTTTTATTCACCAACATGATATGTGTTTTGCTTGGAGCGTCTTGTATTATTTGTGTCTTTGTGTCCTAGTATGCCACAATCATCCTTGCTGTACACACCTTTTGAGAGAGCCATACATGAATTAAAATTTGATAGAATACTCTATGTGCTTCACTTATATCTTTTGAGCTAAGTAGTTTTGCTCTATGTGCTTCACTTATATCTTTTGAGCTATATAGTTTTGATCTATGTGCTTCACTTATATCTTTTGAGCATTATAATTTTGCTCTATGTGCTTCACTTAGATCTTTTAGAGCACGGTGATGGATTTGTTTTAAAGAAACTATTGATCTCTCATGCTTCACTTAAATTATTTTGAGTCTTATTAGCATGGTAATTTGCTTAATAATAATATGCTTGGTATTCAAGATTTGTGAAACTTTCTTTTGAATGTGTTGAATACTAAGAAACAATTGAAGCATGATAATTGTTTTGAGATATGGAGGTGATAATATTAAAGTCATGCTAGTTGAGTAGTTGTGAATTTAAAGAATACTTGTGTTAAAGTTTGTGATTCCCGTAGCATGCACGTATGGTGAACCGTTATGTGATGAAGTCGGAGCATGATTTATTTATTGTTTGTCTTCCTTATGAGTGGCGGTCGGGGACGAGCGATGGTATTTTCCTACCAATCTATCCCCCTAGGAGCATGCACGTAATACTTGGCTTTGATAACTTCTAGATTTTTGCAATAAGTATATGAGTTCTTTATGACTAATGTTGAGTCCATGGATCATACGCACTCTCACCCTTCCACCTTTGCTAACCTCTCTAATACCGTGCACCTTTCGCCGGTATCATACACCTACCATATACCTTCCTCAAAACATCCACCATACCTACCTATTATGGCATTTCCATAGCCATTCCGAGATATATTGCCATGCAACTTTCCACCATCTAGTTCATCATGACACACTCCATCATTGTCATATTGCATATCCCGGTACACTGCCGGATGCATTCATATAGAGTCATATTTTGTTCTAAGTATCGAGTTGTAATTGTTGAGTTGTAAGAAAAATAAAAGTGTGATGATCATCATTTTTAGAGCATTGTCCCAAGTGAGGAAAGAATGATGGAGACTATGATTCCCCCATAAGTCGGGACGAGACTCCGGACGAAAAATAAATAAAAGAGGCCAAAGAAGCCCAAATAAAAAGAGAAAGAAATGAGGCCATAAAAAAAGAGAAAAGGCCCAAATAAAAAATATAAATGAATAAAAAATGAGAGAAAAAGAGATAAGGGACAATGTTACTATCCTCTTACCACACTTGTGCTTCAAAGTAGCACCATGATTTTCATAGTAGAGAGTCTCTCATGTTATCACTTTCATATACTAGTGGGAATTTTACATTATAGAACTTGGCTTGTATATTCCAATGACGGGCTTCCTCAAATTGCCCTAGGTCTTCATGAGCAAGCAAGTTGGATGCACACCCACTTAGTTTCATTTTGAGCTTTCATATACTTATAGCTCTAGTGCATCCATTGCATGGCAATCCCTACTCACTCACATTGATATCTATTGATGGGAATCTTCATAGCCCGTTGATACGCCTAGTTGATGTGAGACTATCTTCCCCTCCTTTTTGTCTTCTCCACAACCACCATTCTATTCCACCTATAGTGATATATCCATGGCTCACGCTCATGTATTGCGTGAAGATTAAAAAAGTTTTGAAAAAGTTAGAGTATGAAACAATTGCTTGGCTTGTCATTGGGGTTGTGCATGATTTAAATACTTTGTATGGTGAAGATGGAGCATAGCCAGACTATATGATTTTGTAGGGATAACTTTCTTTGGCCATGTTATTTTGAGAAGACATAATTGCTTTGTTAGTATGCTTGAAGTATTATTATTTTTATGTCAATATGAACTTTTGTCTTGAATCTTTCAAATCTGAATATTCATATCACAATTAAGAAGATTGCATTCAAATTATGCCAAGTAGCACTCCGCATCAAAAATTCTCTTTTTATCATTTACCTACTCGAGGATGAGCAGGAATTAAGCTTGGGGATGCCTGATACGTCTCCAACGTATCTATAATTTTTTATTGCTCCATGCTATATTATCTACTGTTTTGGAATATATTGGGCTTTATTTTCCACTTTTATATTATTTTTGGGACTAACCTATTAACCGGAGGCCTAGCCCAGAATTGCTGTTTTTTTTGCCTATTTCAGTGTTTCGGAGAAACAGAATATCAAACGGAGTCCAAACGGAATAAAACCTTTGGGGACGTGATTTTCTCACCGAACGTGATCCAGGAGACTTGGACCCTACTCCAAGGAGTCAAAGAGGAGGTCACGAGGGTGGGGGGCGCCCCCCTAGGGAGCGCCCCCTGCCTCGTGGGCCCCTCGGTGCTCCACCGACATACTCCTTCCTCCTATATATACATACGTACCCCCAAACGATCAGAACGGGAGCCAAAAACCTAATTTCACCGCCGCAACTTTCTATATCCACGAGATCCCATCTTGGGGCCTGTTCCGGAGCTCCGCCGGAAGAGGGCTTCATCACGGAGGGCTTCTACATCATCCTAGCCCCTCTGATGAAGTGTGAGTAGTTTACCTAGACCTTCGGGTCCATAATTAGTAGCTAGATGGCTTCTTCTCTCTCTTTGAATCTCAATACAAAGTTCTCCCCCTCTCTTGTGGAGATCTATTCGATGTAATCTTCTTTTTGCGGTGTGTTTGTTGAGACCGATGAATTGTGGGTTTATGATCAAGTCTATCTATGAATAATATTTGAATCTTCTTTGAATTCTTTTATGTATGATTGGTTATCTTTGCAAGTCTCTTCGAGTTATCCGTTTGGTTTGGCCAACTAGATTGGTAGTTCTTGCCATGGGAGAAGTGCTTAGCTTTGGGTTCGATCTTGAGGTGTCCTTACCCAGTGACAGAAGGGGCAGCAAGGCACATATTGCATCGTTGCTATCGAGGATAACAAGATGGGGTTTATTTCATATTGCATGAATTTATCTCTCTACATCATTCATCTTGCTTAAGGCGTTACTCTGTTTTTAACTTAATACTCTAGATGCATGCTGGATAGCGATCGATGAGTGGAGTAATAGTAGTAGATGCAGAATCGTTTCGGTCTACTTGCCACGGACGTGATGCCTATATACATGATCATGCCTAGATATTCTCATAACTATGCTCAATTCTGTCAATTGCTCAACAGTAATTTGTTCACCCACCGTAGAATACTTATGTTCTTGAGAGAAGCCACTAGTGAAACCTATGGGCCCCGGGTCTATTCTCATCATATTAATCTCCATTACTTTAATCCTGCTTTGCTTTTTACTTTGCCTTTACTTTTTACTTTGCATCTTTATACCAAAAATACCAAAAATATTATATCTATCAGATCTCACTCTCGTAAGTGACCGTGAAGGGATTGACAACCCCTAATCGCGTTGGTTGCGAGTAGCTATCGTTTTGTGCAGGTACGAGAGACTTGAGCGTGGCCTCCTACTAGATTGATACCTTGGTTCTCAAAAACTGAGGGAAATACTTACGCTACTCTGCTGCATCATCCCTTCCTCTTCGGGGAAAACCAACGCAAGCTCAAGACGTAGCAGAAACCGCTTATCATTTCCTTCTGCTCCTCGTTGGGTTCGACACTCTTACTTATCGAAAGGACTACGATAGATCCCCTATACTTGTGGGTCATCATTAACACACCTCCTATGCCATTACCGCTAGCATCACAATGAATCTCAAAGGGCTTGTCAAATTCGGGTAAAGCAGGCACGAGCGCATGAGTAAGCAAATTCTTAAGCTCATTGAAAGCGGTATCTTGGGATGGTCCCCAAACAAATGGAGCATTTTTCTTGCTCAAAGCATGTAAACGCGAAGCAATGGTGCTAAAATCTTTCACAAAGCGACGATAGAAACCCGCAAGGCCAAGAAAGCTACACACTTGATGCAAGTTGGTTGGGTGTGGCCAAGTTTTAATAGCATTGATATTGGAGGCAATAACATGAACACCCTTAGAAGAAACAACAAAACCCAAGAAAGCGAGCTTATCAACGCCGAAAAGGCACTTTTCCATGTTAGCATAGAGATGCTCGTTTCGAAGAGTTTGCAAAACGGTTCAAACATGGGTGACATGATCTTGAAGAGATTTGCTATAAACAAGGATATCATCGAAGTAGACCACAACAAACACACCAATGTAAGGGCAAAAGACATGATTCATAAGACACATAAAAGTACCCGGTGCTTCCGATAGACCCATAGGCATGACTAACCACTCATACAACCCAAACTTGGTTCTGAAAGCGGGTTTCCATTCATCACCCTCTTGTATCTGGATTTGATAGTAACCACTTTTAAGATCAATTTGTGAAAAGATAATGGCACCACTAAGTTCATCAAGCATATCATCAAGGTGTGGAATGGGATACCTATAGCGAACGGTGATAGCATTGATAGGTCTAAATCGGAGCAGATGCGAAAGCTACCGTCTCGTTTTGGCACAAGAATGATCGGCACGGCACAGGGGCTCAAACTTTCACGCACATGTCCATGGTCTATGAGATGCTTTACTTGCCTTTGTATTTCTTTGGTTTCTTCGGGGTTGATGCGGTAGGGAGCTTTGTTCGGAAGAGGAGCTCCGGGGATTAGGTCGATGTGGTGCTCGATGCCTCATAGTGGAGTGTGACGCCCCAAGACAGGAGCTTCAGTTGCCTTCCTTGTTTTCCGAGATTCGTCATGTGATTTGTTTTGCTTGTTGCATTCCTCTTCGCATATTTTGCATTGCATCATGTCATCATGCCATCATTTTCTCAAAGCTAACTAAAACTCACTTAAATAAATTGCATAGATCTTTTGGTCTATTTAAACCAAGGGAATTCACATGGTGAGTTCTCTTTATAACATATCCTCCCAATATTAGGGAGCTATATTAAATATTTCTTTAATTTGGAATCACCCATAAACACACTTGCAAATTATCCCAAACACCCATAAACTTCTCTTTCTTTTCATCATCCATTTATTACAGGAGTTCTTCATGGAGGCTCTACATGGTGGTTCGTCAAGGATTCTTTTCATTCTTCAATTGTTCTTCAAGATTTCTCTCGAAGTTATGATCCGCCAATCTATACTCTAAAATAAACATGGTTCTCAACACATGCTTTGTTTTGAGGAGTTCAAGCCTTCTTCATCTTGCATTCCGAAGTGCAATTCTTTCTACCTTATTTTTTGGGGTGGTTTTATGTCATTCTTGACAATTGCCTTTCATGTTTCATGATTCACATGTTGTCAAGAATGAGATAGTTAAACCCATCAATTTCTTCGAGCATGAGCTCTTCTCAATCCCATCAATCTCTTCATTGGAGTTACCTTGGATTATATTTCACCTAAAGCTTTCCCTAAGGATTGTTGCTATTTATGGTGCTCATAAATGACCCAAGTTCTTCATTTATCCTCCCGGTGAAATAGGTTTCTCGTCTCCTTGTTGATATCAATCCAATCTATTGGTTCTGTTGGTGGCAGAATTTAACCTCATAATTTTGAGACGTTTTCCATAAGCCCACAACAACCTTATTCTTTTGTTTTTTAATTTTCAACAACTCCGTTCAATCCTTCTTTGCAAGGGTGCTTTCCAAGGTCATTTGCGGCAGAAGTTTGACATTTTCTTCTCCATTCTCTTATTCCAATGATCTATTTTTCTATTCTTTCTTCCGGAGGCATTGTGATGTTGTTCTATTCACTCATCATCTCGATTTGAGGATTGTGTTTTTCTCGTGCTTATCCTTTTAACTGGAGTGTCGTGCCCTCTTCTCAAGTTCTTCCCATTCTGTTAAGTTTTGCCTCCCTTCTCAACGGGAGTGCTGTCTGAAATCTTTCCTACCCCTTGTGCCATTCTTTCAATAGTTCCGGAGGCAGTGTGTTGTTGATGTCATCAAGTATCCTCTCATCTTGTCAAGTTCATGTTCAATTCCTTCCATTTACAGTCGGAGTGCTGTCCAAATTATATCATTCTTATTCCTTCTCTATCTTGTTTTAACCAGAGTGTTGTGTCTATCATTCCTCTTCTAACCAGAGTCTCGTCCAAGTGCTTTCATTTTGCCAAGTTCATATTATTGCCTTCCATTTCCAACTGAAGTGTTGTCGTAATTGATCCTTATCATTCCTTGTACATCTCGTTTCATCTGGAGTGCTTGCATGTACTTCTTGCCCATTGCAACCCTTTTCTCATGTCTTTCAACAACAGGGTTCTCGTGATGTTCCTTGTTCCTCTTTTCTAACGGAATGTTTTCAACTTCGATCATCTCCGTTGTATTCTTTTCTTGAAATTGTTTAACCTCTCAAGGTTCTTTGGTTTCACTCATTTGTCAAAGAAGCAACTTAGTTACCTCTTCTCTTCCTCTTCCGCTTCTCTCCGGTGCCATCCTGGATCTCGGGACGAGATCCTCTCGTAGTGGTGGAGTGTTGTGACGCCCCAAGACCGGAGCTTCAATTGCCTTCCTTGTTTTCTGAGATTCGTCATGTGATTTGTTTTGCTTGTTGCATTCCGCTTTGCATATTTTGCATTGCATCATGTCATCATGCCATCATTTTCTCAAAGCTAACTGAAACTCACTTAAATAAATTGCATAGATCTTTTGATCTATTTAAACCAAGGGAATTCACATGGTGAGTTCTCTTTATAACATATCCTCCCAATATTAGGGAGCTATATTAAATATTTCTTTAATTTGGAATCACCCATAAACACACTTGCAAATTATCCCAATGCCTTTGTTATCTCAAGTCTTGGTCTCCAACCTTGCCATATTTTCCTTTCATCATATTTCGGAGCTCCACCAAAAATCCGAACATGTTTGGACACTTATAAAACCAAGTCCTAGTTCAAACCCATTTGAATTAAATTCAAATGAGTTTGAATTACATCTTTCAATCATGCCTCTCCTATTTTTCATGGACCGTGCACATTTTTACGAGTCCGTGAAAATTATCCCCATGCCCAGATTCCACCCCTACCTTCTCTTTCTTTTCTTTCTCTTTTTTGTTTTGTTTTAAAATGGAGAGAGAGAGAGAGAGAGAGAGAGAGTGAGTGAAAGGAGCCCAACAGCCTAGCAGGCCTCTGCCCACTTCCCTCTGCACTGGGCCGACCTCCTAGGCCCAGCCGCAGCCAGGCCTACCCACCATGGGCCAAGGCCCATCTCTCTCTCCCCTCTAACCCTAGAGCCCGATCCCAAACTCCCTCACTCCCTCGTCTCCTCCCACGCGCCGTCACCACACGTTCAGGAGAGGAGCGCTCGTTTCCCTCGCTAGATCTCTCCCTCGTCTCCCCACTCCTCCCCGACGCCGGCACGCCCGCAGCTGCCATGGGTCCCGATCCGCCGCCAGCCTCGTCCCTCTCCCCTTCGTCCTCCTGCGCCGCCACACGCAGAGGAGCAGGGCCCTCGCGCCGCACGCCTCGCCCGCCCCTGCTCCCGGACATCCTCGACGCCGGCCTCTCCTTCCTCCCGCAAGACAATGGCCAGGCCACCCCGGCCAGTCGCCTGCCGACGCCCTCCGCCAACCAGGAAGCAACATGGCTGCCCGTCCATGGAGATGAGCTGCACCGCCTTGGTCACCTGCGACCTTGGGTCGCCTCTGCTTTGACCTCGCTGACCGCTTGTGCTCTGCTCCCGCCGCCGCCCTGCGCCGTTCATTGCCGTCTCCGCCAGATCCGGCGAGGCCTTGCGTCCCCGGTCTCGTCCCCACCTCTAGTTCGCCGGGATGCCTTACCACAGACCACCAACACCATCGCAGTCCCGTGCCCCTCGCAGCGTGCCTCCTCCCAAGGCCCAGCTACCATCTCGTGCACCTCTGGTGCTTGCTGCATGGACGCCAAGGCTGTCGTTGCCATTGCCCAGTGCATCCACCAGTGTTGCGGGAACCACATGCGCAAAACCCGCTTCCTTCGGACGCGACCGGTTCTTTTTGTCCTCGACACTGTTGATGGAAGCCTCTTGTGTCGTTTCGAATTGGGTCATGTCAAGTCTGTTTCCAAGACCCTTTCGTGGAGTGTCGCCTAGTTCCACGGCAACTAAGGGTTTCGAAGACCGTCAAGTTCCTCTCCGAACGTGAACCATCACTGTCGTCAAGATTGAGAGTACCTCTATGGATCGTCAAGTACCCCAACGGCAAGACCACAAGGACCCTGGGTACAACTACACGGTGATGCATCAAGTACCGCTATCGTCGACCCTCGAAAACCCCGTGGACGTCAAGTTACATGTCGTGACCCCGAACATCTACGAAAACGTTGTACGACTACTTCCGTGACCGAAGACCCGTGTACAACTACCGTTGCCGTGTATGACTACTTCCACTATGAACGTCCCGAGAACGCCTACTTCCTTTACTTTGCACCAAACGAGAACCGTCCTGTTTGCACGCTTCGAAGGTATAACCCCGAGACGACCGCCCGTGAACGAATGCATGTGGTATGAGATGCATGTTTGGATGTTGTATCCTCCCGTGAATGTTAGTTGTTTCCCTCGCTTGGCCTTGTCGTCGACACGTGGGGAACCCGGTTACCGGGATCACCCCACCATCTTTCATGACACGCTCCCGTCACACTTTCTTTTGCACCGGTATTTCAACCAAGTTACTGGAACTGGAATGTTGCCCTGGTATCATTTCCGTTATCGTCGTCGTGGCACCCCTTTCTTTCTACCATGGTGACAAATGCTCTCATCATGCTCTTATCAACATTTTCATAAATATTGCATAAAACTTGCAAATGTCATCCGCATCAAGGTAATAACATTTAAAATGTTTAAAATTATTGTTGCATTAAATTGCTAAATGCTTATGGGGGGTTTATCGAAATTGTTGTTTGATGTTTTCGGCCCCATTTAAATTGTTTAGATTGTGTAGTTTACTTTTGCCTCACCTCTTGCCATGTTTAACAATATTTAATATTGTTGAGTAGCCTAAACGGGAGTGAACTAAATAATCGAATGTGGTGTTCTGTCAATATGCAACTCGTTGCATATTGAGCTCCACTTAACTTGTAGTGTTTGTTGTGCACTTTGCCATGCCATGCATATTTAAACCGAACATGCATCATACTTGATTGTGCATCATGCCTTGTTCATGTGATGGTTGTTTACTATGTTGCTTGCTTCTTTCCAGGTTGCTTCTCTCGTTAGCTTCGGTTTCATTTCGGAGTTGTGGGGATTCATTCGACTGCGTCCGTTTGTCTTCTTCATGGACTCGTTCTTCTTCCTTGCGGGATCTCAGGCAAGATGACCATACCCTCGAAATCACTTCTATCTTTGCTTGCTAGTTGTTCATTCTATCGCTATGTCGCGCTACCTACCACTTGTTATATCATGCCTCCCATATTGCCATGTCAAGCCTCTAACCAACCTTTCCTAGCAAACCGTTGTTTGGCTATGTTACCGTTTTTGCTCAGCCCCTCTTATAGCGTTGCTAGTTGCAGATGAAGTTGAAGTTTGTTCCATGTTGGAACATGGATATGTTGGGATATCATAATATCTCTTATTTTAATTAATGCATCTATATACTTGGTAAAGGGTGGAAGGCTCGGTCTTATGCCTGGTGTTTTGTTCCACTCTTGCCGCACTAGTTTCCTTCATACCGGTATTATGTTCCTTGATTTTGCGTTCCTTACGCGGTTGGGTGTTATGGGAACCCCTTGACAGTTCGCTTTGAATAAAACTCCTCCAGCAAGGCCCAACCTTGGTTTTAACACTTACCACCTAAGCCTTTTTCCCTTGGGTTCTGTAGACTCAAGGGTCATCTTTATTTTAAACCCTCGGGCCAGTGCTCCTCTGAGTGTTGGTCCAAACTAGGCGAAGTCCGGCGCCCCCTGGGCAACCAGGGTCAATGCCAACCCGACGTCTGGCCCATCCGGTGTGCCCTGAGAACGAGATACGTGCGGCTCCTATCAAGATTTGTCGGCACATCGGGCGGCTTTGCTGTTCTTGTTTTACCATTGTCGAAATGTCTTGTAACCGGCATTCCGAGTCTGATCGGGTCTTCCTGGGAGAAGGAATATCCTTCGTTGACCGTGAGAGCTTGTGATGGGCTAAGTTGGGACACCCCTGTAGGGTTTAAACTTTCGAGAGCCGTGTTCGTGGTTATGTTGCAGATGGGAATTTGTTAACGTCCAGTTGTAGAGAACTTGACACTTAACCTAATTATAATGCAACAACCGCGTGTGTAGCCCTGATGGTCTCTTTTCGGCGGAGTCCGGGAAGTGAACACGGTTTTGGAGTTATGTTTGTGCGTAAGTAGTTTCAGGATCACTTCTTGATCACTTCTAGCTTCTCGACCGTTGCGTTGCTTGTCTTCTCGCCCTTATTTGCGTATGTTAGCCACCATATTTGCTTAGCGCTTGCTGCAACTCCACCTCATTACCTTGCCCTACCCATAAGCTTAAATAGTCTTGATCTCGTGGGTGTTAGATTGTTGAGTCCTTGTGACTTACAGATACTTCCAAACAGTTGCAGGTGCCGATGATACCAGTGCAGGTGATGCTACCGAGCTCAAGTGGGAACTCAATGAAGATCTTGGTAGTTGTTATGTGTCTTTTCTGTTTGATCAGTAGTGGAGCCCAGTTGGGACGATCGGGGATCTAGCATTTGGGGTTGTCTTCTTTTATTTTGGTTCTGTAGCCGGACCTTGATTGTACTCTGGATGATGTATGCTTAACTTGTTATTTGTGTGAAGTGGCGATTGTATGCCAATTCTTTATCCCTTTCTTATTCAGTACATGGGATTGTGTGAAGATTACCCCACTTGCGACTAAACCACCATGCAGTTATGCCTCTAAGTCGTGCCTCGACACGTGGGAGATATAGCTACATCGTTGGTGTTACAAGTTGGTAATCAGAGCCTTCCCCAACTTAGGAGCCCCCTGCTTGATCGAATTGTTGACATTGTTGAGTCTAGAAAAAAATGTTTTGAGTCTTAGGATTATATATATCAGAGAGTAGGGTTCTTTTTGCTTCTCAGTCCCTTCATCGCTCTGGTGAGGCCTCCTGACGAAGAAGTTTTGACTTCCCTCTCCTCAAATTTCACGAATTTTTTTAGGATCACGCGGGTATCTTGGAATCGTTCCGATAGTCTTGTGATGAGAACATTGTTCTTGGTGCCTCCTGACATTTAGGGGTTGTGGCAGTGTCCCGGGGAGTTGAGCTCCGAGGTGTTGTCGTCACAATTTTATCGTTGCAGTTATGGAATACCTAAGTTCGCCGACATCAAAAATCTCTTTTATGCAGTTGTTTGTGAGATAATCTCGACGCCACCCAGTACTGGGCGGGAGTTCAGGAGTATTACCATAACTCGTATAACGGATGCTTTTCGAAGGTTGAGGTACACGATTTCCAAAGGTTTCTTGGTTATGTGTTGAAGGATGGATATAGCTGGATGTAAGGATTGTTAGTTTGG
The DNA here is from genome assembly GCF_018294505.1 of Triticum aestivum. Classification (NCBI taxonomy): domain Eukaryota; kingdom Viridiplantae; phylum Streptophyta; class Magnoliopsida; order Poales; family Poaceae; genus Triticum; species Triticum aestivum. The sequence continues at coordinate 468,086,870 of NC_057806.1, read as the reverse complement.
GTGAGATATTATGCTTCCCCTGTATCCCCAACACCTGATTGCATAACCAGAGAGTTTCGGGAGTTTATAAGTGGGAATTCAAGTAGCTCATAGAATAATCTTTCCAACAGACACATGATACGATATGGGGTCTATCATATGTTTGTTTCTGGCTTATTTTCCAAGCCAACCCTTTGTTTTGTTTTGGTTTGTGGTATTCGAGTTGCTTCAATGTCAAGTGTTGATTCCATACCTTTCCTAAGCGGTGTTCTCATATTTCTATGTGAATACTAATCCTTCTTGATCATCAAGATTGTCATGTCAATTCTTTTCCTACCAGCGTGCTTCTCTTCAAGTGGATCCAATCATTTTCAACATCCGCAAGATCAATTCTAAGTTTTTCTCAAAGGTGTTTGTTCCATTCCATCTGCTTCAAGTTGCCTTTGTTTTCCCGCCCTCCCACCCTTTTTCTTCAAGGACTCATTTATCTTAATCAAGTAGCCATCTTATGGATGTGAAGTCTCTCCATTCTTAGTTCTTATCCGGTGATTCTCAGGAAGATACTAACAGAGCTATTCAAATGTTTTATCATGCCGGTGCACCTCTTAATCATCCACTTCTCGTTATTCAATTCTTCCGGAGTGCTGAAGATATCTCAGAAGATTCACGGTTACATTCTCAATCTGTTCAAGTTATTTCGAGGTTGTTATCTCATTCAAGCCATTTAATTCAACCGGCACATTCTCTCTTTTAAATCGTTCAATGGTGTTTCTTTGAGTGGGCCCTAACCCACAGGTCTTTTCCCAGGATCTTACCTGACTCTTCTAATTTTTCTGGAGTTACTCTTAAATTCTTCTCCAAGTTTGACGTAAGAATGAATTATCATCAGTCAAATGCTTTCTCCAAGATCTTTCAAATTCTTTTCATCTTTGGCTCAACCTTTCCTCTTTTAATCATTCCAGAGTGTCTCAACAATTCTTGATGATGTTTCTCGTCGTCATTCTCGGATTTTGAAGACCGAAGAAGAGTTTCCTCCAAATCATAACCGTTCTCTTGAAGATTCATGGTTCTAGCTTCGTGCCATCCTCTCATAATTGTTTTTGATTGTGAGATTTATTTTCACCCATCCGGAGCAATTCAAGAGTCTTTTCAGTTTGATTCTTCGAAGGCCATCATTTTGGGTTTATTCATCCTTAGCTTTTAGCTCTCATTCCCAATTCTTACCGGTGCATCATTCAAGTATTCTCTAATCAGTTCATGATCTCTTCGTTCACTTGCATCTAAATTCTCTCAAGTATCTTCGTTCATTTTCTAATTCTTCCCGGTGATTCGTTCTTTTTTCTTCAATCGTTTTCAATTCTTACGGTGGTTCCACAAATACCTTCTCAAGTTTGGCTATATCTTTTCAATCTTTTCAAGAAGAATAAGTAGTATGCCAAATCCGTTGCTTGTCATCAATCCATATTGATGAAGGATACACATAACGTAATTCTTATTATTGTTTCATCCAAGTGATCTAGTTTCTTCTTTCTAGAGTTGTTCATCATGTCACATTTCTCGATTCGGGATGCTTCATCTTTTCTTTTCCGGAGTTCCAAGCTTTCTCGGTTATATCATCGTGAAGCTCCATCTAATCATTGTAAGGCTTCACCTTGTGTTTTCAACTTCTCTTTCTTTTCATCATCCTTTTATTACTCGAGTTCTTCATGGAGGCTCTACATGGTGGTTTGTCAAGGATTCTTTTCATTCTTCAATTGTTCTTCAAGATTTCTCTCGAAGTTATGATCCGTCAAGCAGTACTCTAAAATAAACATGGTGCTCAACACATGCTTTGTTTTGAGGAGTTCAAACCTTCTTCATCTTGCATTCCGAAGTGCAATTCTTTCTACCTTATTTTTGGGGGTGGTTTTATGCCATTCTTGACAATTGCCTTTCGTGTTTCACGATTCACATGTTGTCAAGAATGAGATAGTTAAACCCATCAATTTCTTCGAGCATGAGCTCTTCTCAATCCCATCAATCTCTTCATTGGAGTTACCTTGGATTATATTTCACCTAAAGCTTTCCCTAAGGATTGTTGCTATTTATGGTGCTCATAAATGACCCAAGTTCTTCATTTATCCTCCCGGTGAAATGGGTTTCTCGTCTCCTTGTTGATATCAATCCAATCTATTGGTTCCGTTAGTGGCAGAATTTAACCTCATAATTTTGAGACGTTTTCCATAAGCCCACAACAACCTTATTCTTTTGTTGTTTAATTTTCAACAACTCCGTTCAATCCTTCTTTGCAAGGGTGCTTTCCAAGGTCATTTGTGGCAGAAGTTTGGCATTTTCTTCTCCATTATGTTATTCCAATGATCTATTTTTCTATTCTTTCTTCCGGAGGCATTGTGATGTTGTTCTCTTCACTCATCATCTCGATTTGAGGATTGTGTTTTTCTCGTGCTTATCCTTTTAACTGGAGTGTCGTGCCCTCTTCTCAAGTTCTTCCCATTCTGTTAAGTTTTGCCTCCCTTCTCAACCGGAGTGGTGTCTGAAATCTTTCTTACCCCTTGTGCCATTCTTTCAATAGTTCCGGAGGCAGTGTGTTGTTGATGTCATCAAGTATCCTCTCATCTTGTCAAGTTCATGTTCAATTCCTTCCATTTACAGTCGGAGTGTTGTCCAAATTATATCATTCTTATTCCTTCTCTATCTTGTTTTAACCAGAGTGTTGCGTCTATCATTCCTCTTCTAACCAGAGTCTCGTCCAAGTGCTTTCATTTTGCCAAGTTCATATTATTGCCTTCCATTTCCAACTGAAATGTTGTCGTAATTGATCCTTTCATTCCTTGTACATCTCATTTCATCCGGAGTGCTTGCATGTACTTCTTGCCCATTGCAACCCTTTTCTCATGTCTTTCAACAACAGGGTTCTCGTGATGTTCCTTGTTCCTCTTTTCTAACGGAGTGTTTTCAACTTCGATCATCTCCGTTGTATTCTTTTCTCGAAATTGTTTAACCTCTCAAGGTTCTTTGGTTTCACTCATTTGTCAAATAAGCAACTTAGTTTACCTCTTCTCTTCCTCTTCCGCTTCTCTCCGGTGCCATCCTAGGTCTCGGGACGAGATCCTCTCATAGTGGTGGAGTGTTGTGACGCCCCAAGACCGGAGCTTCAGTTGCCTTCCTTGTTTTCTGAGATTCGTCATGTGATTTGTTTTGCTTGTTGCATTCCTCTTTGCATATTTTGCATTGCATCATGTCATCATGCCATCATTTTCTCAAAGCTAACTAAAACTCACTTAAATGAATTGCATAGATTTTTCGATCTATTTAAACCGAGGGAATTCACATGGTGAGTTATCTTTATAACATATCCTCCCAATATTAGGGAGCTATATTAAATATTTATTTAATTTGGAATCACCCATAAACACGCTTGCAAATTATCCCAATGCCTTTGTTATCTCAAGTCTTGGTCTCCAACCTTGCCATATTTTCCTTTCATCATATTTCGGAGCTCCACCAAAAATACGAACATGTTTGGACACTTATAAAACCAAGTCCTAGTTCAAACCCATTTGAATTAAATTCAAATGAGTTTGAATTACATCTTTCAATCACGCCTCTCCTATTTTTCATGGACCGTGCACATTTTTACGAGTCCGTGAAAATTATACCCATGCCCAGATTCCACCCCTACCTTCTCTTTGTTTTCTTTATTTTTTTCTATTTTGTTTTAAAATGGAGAGAGAGAGAGTGAAAGGAGCCCAATAGCCCAGCAGGCCTCTGGCCACTTCCCTCTCCACTGGGCCGACCTCCTAGGCCCAGCCGCAGCCAGGCCTACCCACCATGGGCCAAGGCCCATCTCTCTCTCCCCTCTAACTCTAGAGCCCGATCCCAAACTCCCTCACTCCCTCGTCTCCTCCCATGCGCCGTCACCACACGCTCAGGAGAGGAGCGCTTGTTTCCCTCGCTAGATCTCTCCCTCGTCTCCCCACTCCTCCCCGATGTCGGCACGCCCGCAGCTGCCATGGGTCCCGATCCGCCGCCCGCCTCGTCCCTCTCCCCTTCGTCCTCCTGCGCCGCCACATGCAGAGGAGCAAGGCCCTCGCGCCGCTCACCTCGCCTGCCCCTGCTCCCGGACATCCTCGACGCCGGCCTCTCCTTCCTCCCGCAAGACCATGGCCAGGCCACCCCGGCCAGTCGCCTACCGACGCCCTCCGCCAACCAGGAAGAAACATGGTTGCCCATCCATGGAGGTGAGCTGCACCGCCTTGGTCACCTGCGACCTCGGGTCGCCTCTGCTTTGACCTCGCTGACCGCTTGTGCTCTGCTCCCGCCGCCGTCCTGCGCCGTTCATTGCCGTCTCCGCCAGATCCGGCGAGGCCTTGCGTCCTCGGACTCGTCCCCACCTCCAGTTCACCGGGATGCCTTACCACAGACCACCAACACCATCGCAGTCCCGTGCCCCTTGCAGTGTGCCTCCTCCCTGTTGGGGAACGTAGCAGAATTTTAAAATTTTCTACGCATCACCAAGACCAATCTATGGAGTCATCTAGCAATGAGGAGAGGGGAGTGCATCTACATACCCTTGTAGATCGCGAGCGAAAGCGTTCAAGAGAACGGGGTTGATGGAGTCGTACTCGTCGTGATCCAAATCACCGATGACCTAGCGCCGAACGGACGGCACCTCCGCGTTCAAAACACGTACGGTTGGGAAGACGTCTCCTCCAACTTGATCCAGCTAGGGGGAAGGAGAGGTTGATGGAGATCCAGCAGCACGACGGCGTGGTGGTGGAAGCAACGGCGATCTCGGCAGGGCTTCGCCAAGCTTAGCGAGAGGGAGAGGTGTCACGGGAGGGAGAGGGAGGCGCCAGGGGCTGGGGTGCGGCTGCCCTCCCTCCCCCCCCCACTATATATAGGACCCCTAGGGGGCGCCGGCCCTAGGAGATGGGATCTCCAAGGGGGGGCGGCCAAGGGGGGTGGCTTGCCCCCCAAGCCAAGTGGGGCGCCCTCACCCCTAGGGTTTCCAACCCTAGGCGCAGGGGGAGGCCCATGGGGGGGCGCACCAGCCCACTAGGGGCTGGTTCCCCTCCCACTTCGGCCCATGGGGCCCTCCGGGATAGGTGGTCCCACCCGGTGGACCCTCGGGACCCTTCCGGTGGTCCCGGTACAATACCGATTCCCCCTGAAACTTTCCCTATGGCCGAAACTTGACTTCCTATATATAAATCTTCACCTCCGGACCATTCCGGAACTCCTCATGACGTCCGGGATCTCATCCAGGACTCCGAACAACTTTCGGGTTACCGTATACTAATATCTCAACAACCCTAGCGTCACTGAACCTTAAGTGTGTAGACCCTACGGGTTCGGGAGACACGCAGACATGACCGGGACGACTCTCCGGTAAATAACCAACAGCAGGATCTGGATACCCATGTTGGCTCCGACATGCTCCTCGATGATCTCATCGGATGAACCATGATGTCGAGGATTCAATCAATCCCGTATACAATTCCCTTTGTCAATCGGTACGTTACTTGCCCGAGACTCGATCATCGGTATCCCAATACCTCGTTCAATCTCGTTACCGGCAAGTCACTTTACTCGTACCGCAATGCATGATCCCGTGACCAACCACTTGGTCACATCGAGCTCATTATGATGATGCATTACCGAGTGGGCCCAGAGATACCTCTCCGTCATACGGAGTGACAAATCCCAGTCTCGATTCGTGCCAACCCAACAGACACTTTCGGAGATACCCGTAGTGCACCTTTATAGTCACCCAGTTACGTTGTGACATTTGGCACACCCAAAGCACTCCTACGGTATCCGGGAGTTGCATAATCTCATGGTCTAAGGAGATGATACTTGACATTCGGAAAAGCTATAGCAAACGAACTACACGATCTTTGAGATATGCTTAGGATTGGGTCTTGTCCATCACATCATTCTCCTAATGATGTGATCCCGTTATCAATGACATTTAATGTCCATAGTCAGGAAACCATGACTATCTTTTGATCAACGAGCTAGTCAACTAGAGGCTCACTAGGGACGTGTTGTGGTCTATGTATTCACACATGTATTACGATTTCCGGATAACACAATTATAGCATGAACCATAGACAATTATCATGAACAAGGAAATATAATAATAACCATTTTATTATTGCCTCTAGGGCATATTTCCAACAGTCTCCCACTTGCACTAGAGTCAATAATCTAGTTGCATTGTGATGAATCGAACAGCCATACAGTTCTGGTGTTGATCATGTTTTGCTCTAGGGAGAGGTTTAGTCAACGGATCTGCCACATTCAGGTACGTATGTACTTTAGAAATATATATGTCTCCATTTTGAACACTTTCACGAATGGATTTGAAGCGATGCTTGATATGCCTGGTCTTCCTGTGAACCCTGGGCTCCTTGGCAAGGGCAATAGCCGCAGTGTTGTCACAGAAGAGAGTCATCGGGCCCAACGCATTGGGTATGACTCCTAGGTCGGTAATGAACTCCTTCACCCAGATTGCTTCTTGTGCTGCCTCCGAGGCTGCCATGTACTCTGCTTCACATGTAGATCCCGCCACAACGCTTTGCTTGCAACTGCACCAGCTTACTGCCCCACTATTCAAAATATACACGTATCCGGTTTGTGACTTAGAGTCATCCAGATCTGTGTCGAAGCTAGCATCGATGTAACCCTTTACGACGATCTCTTCGTCACCTCCATAAACGAGAAACATATCCTTAGTCCTCTTCAGGTACTTCAGGATATTCTTGACCGCTGTCCAGTGTTCCATGCCGGGATTACTTTGGTACCTTCCTACCAAACTTACGGCAAGGTTTACATCCGGTCTGGTACACAGCATAGCATACATGATAGACCCTATGGCCGAGGCATAGGGGACGACACTCATCTTTTCTCTATCTTCTGCCGTGGTCGGGCATTGAGCCGTGCTCAATCTCGTACCTTGCAATACAGGCAAGAACCCCTTCTTTGACTGATCCATATTGAACTTCTTCAATATCTTGTCAAGGTACGTACTTTGTGAAAGACCAATGAGGCGTCTCGATCTATCTCTATAAATCTTGATGCCTAATATGTAAGCAGCTTCACCAAGATCCTTCATTGAAAAACACTTGTTCAAGTAGGCCTTTATGCTTTCCAAGAATTCTATATCATTTCCCATCAACAGTATGTCATCCACATACAATATGAGAAATGCTACAGAGCTCCCACTCACTTTCTTGTAAATGCAGTCTTCTCCATAAGTCTGCGTAAACCCAAACGCTTTGATCATCTCATCAAAACGAATGTTCCAACTCCGAGATGCTTGCACCAGCCCATAGATCGAGCGTTGGAGCTTGCACACCTTGTCAGCATTCTTAGGATCGACAAAACCTTCCGGCTGCATCATATACAATCTTCCTTAAGGAAACCATTAAGGAATGCCGTTTTGACGTCCATTTGCCATATCTCATAATCATAGAATGCAGCAATTGCTAACATGATTCGGACGGACTTCAGCTTCGCTACGGGTGAGAAAGTCTCATCGTAGTCAACCCCTTGAACTTGTCGATAACCCTTAGCGACAAGCCGAGCTTTATAGATGGTTACATTACCATCCGTGTCTGTCTTCTTCTTAAAGATCCATTTATTTTCTACGGCTCGCCGATCATCCGGCAAGTCAGTCAAAGTCCATACTTCATTTTCATACATGGATCCTATCTTGGATTTCATGGCTTCCAGCCATTTGTCGGAATCTAGGCCCACCATCGCTTCTTCATAGTTCGAAGGTTCACCGTTGTCTAACAACATGATTTCCAAGACAGGGTTGTCGTACCACTCTGGTGCGGAACGTGTCCTTGTGGACCTATGAAGTTCAGTAGCAATTTGATCTGAAGTTTCATGATCATCATCATTAACTTCCTCTCTAGTCGGTGCAGGCACCTCAGGAACATTTTCCTGAGTTGCGCCACTTTCCGGTTCAAGAGGTAATACTTCATCAAGTTTTACTTTCCTCCCACTTACTTCTTTCGAGAGAAACTCTTTCTCTAGAAAGGATCCATTCTTGGCAACAAAGATCTTGCCTTCGGATCTGAGGTAGAAGGTATACCCAATAGTTTCTTTAGGGTATCCTATGAAGACGCATTTTTCCGATTTGGGTTCAAGCTTTTCAGGTTGAAGTTTCTTGACATAAGCATCGCACCCCCAAACTTTTAGAAATAATAGCTTAGGTTTCTTCCCAAACCATAATTCATACGGTGTCGTCTCAACGGATTTCGACGGAGCCCTATTTAAAGTGAATGCGGCAGTCTCTAAAGCATAGCCCCAAAATGACAGCGGTAAATCAGTAAGAGACATCATAGATCGCACCATATCCAATAGAGTGCGATTATGATGTTCAGACACACCATTACGCTGAGGTGTTCCAGGCGGCGTGAGTTGTGAAACTATTCCACATTTCCTTAAGTGCGTGCCAAATTCGTGACTCAAGTATTCTCCCCCACGATCTGATGGCAAGAACTTGATTTTCCTGTCATGTTGATTCTCAACCTCACTCTGAAATTCCTTGAACTTTTCAAAGGTCTCGGACTTGTGTTTCATTAAGTAGACATACCCATATCTACTCAAGTCATCAGTGAGGGTGAGAACATAACGATAGCCACCGCGAGCCTCAACACTCATTGGACCGCACACATCAGTATGTATGATTTCGAATAAGTTGGTTGCTCGCTCCATTGTTCCTGAGAACGGAGTCTTGGTCATTTTACCCATGAGGCATGGTTCGCACGTGTCAAATTATTCGTAATCAAGAGACTCCAAAAGTCCATCTGCATGGAGCTTCTTCATGCGTTTGACACCTATGTGACCAAGGCGGCAGTGCCACAAGTATGTGGGACTATCATTATCAACCTTACATCTTTTGGTATTCACACTATGAATATGTGTAACATTACGCTCGAGATTCATTAAGAATAAACCATTCACCAGCGGGGCATGACCATAAAACATATCTCTCATATAAATAGAACAATCATTATTCTCGGATTTAAATGAGTAGCCATCTCGAATTAAACGAGATCCTGATACAATGTTCATGCTCAAAGCTGGCACTAAATAACAATTATTGAGGTTTAAAACTAATCCTATAGGTAAATGTAGAGGTAGCGTGCCGACGGCGATCACATCGACCTTGGAACCATTCCCAACGCGCATCGTCACCTCGTCCTTCGCCAGTCTCCGCTTATTCCGCAGCTCCTGCTTTGAGTTACAAATGTGAGCAACCGCACCGGTATCAAATACCCAGGAGCTACTACGAGTACTGGTAAGGTACACATCAATTACATGTATATCACATATACCTTTAGTGTTGCCGACCTTCTTGTCCGCTAAATATTTGGGGCAGTTCCGCTTCCAGTGACCACTTCCCTTGCAATAAAAACACTCAGTCTCGGGCTTGGGTCCATTCTTTGGCTTCTTCCCGGCAGCTTGCTTACCGGGCGCGGCAAACCCCCTTGTCGTCCTTCTTGAACTTCTTCTTACCCTTGCCTTTCTTAAACTTAGTGGTTTTATTAACCATCAACACTTGATGTTCCTTTTTGATCTCCACCTCCGCTGATTTCAGCATTGAATATACCTCAGGAATGGTCTTTTCCATCCCCTGCATATTGAAGTTCATCACAAAGCTCTTGTAGCTCGGTGGAAGCGACTGAAGGATTCTGTCAATGACCGCGTCATCCGGGAGATTAACTCCCAGCTGAGTCAAGCAGTTATGCAACCCAGACATTTTGAGTATGTGCTCACTGACAGAACTATTTTCCTCCATCTTACAACTGAAGAACTTGTCAGAGACTTCATATCTCTCGACTCGGGCATGAGCTTGGAAAACCATTTTCAGCTCTTCGAACATCTCATATGCTCTGTGTTGCTCAAAACACTTTTGGAGCCCCGGTTCTAAGCTGTAAAGCATGCCGCACTGAACGAGGGAGTAATCATTAGCACGTGACTGCCAAGCGTTCATAACGTCTTGGTTCTCTGGGATGGGTGGGTCACCTAGTGGTGCTTCTAGGACATAATCTTTCTTGGCAGCTATGAGGATGATCCTCAGGTTCCGGGCCCAGTCCGTATAGTTGCTGCCATCATCTTTCAGCTTGGTTTTCTCTAGGAACGCGTTGAAGTTGAGGGCAACATTAGCGTGGGCCATTTGATCTACAAGACATAATGTAAAGATTTTAGACTAAGTTCATGATAATTAAGTTCATCTAATAAAATTATTCAATGAACTCCCACTCAGATAGACATCCCTCTAGTCATCTAAGTGAAACATGATCTGAGTCAACTAGGCCGTGTCCGATCATCACGTGAGACGGACTAGTCAATATCGGTGAACATCTTCATGTTGATCGTATCTTCTATACGACTCATGCTCGACCTTTCGGTCTTCCGTGTTCCGAGGTCATGTATGTACATGCTAGGCTCGTCAAGTCAACCTAAGTGTATTGCGTGTGTAAATCTGGCTTACACCCGTTGTATTCGAACGTTAGAATCTATCACACCCGATCATCACGTGGTGCTTCGAAACAACGAACCTTCACAACGGTGCACAGTTAGGGGGAACACTTTCTTGAAATTATTACGAGGGATCATCTTATTTAAGCTACTGTCGTTCTAAGCAAATAAGATGTAAAACATGATAAACATCACATGCAATCAAATAGTGACATGATATGGCCAATATCATTTGCTCCTTTTGATCTCCATCTTTGGGGCTCCATGATCATCGTTGTCACCGGCATGACACCATGATCTTCATCATCATGATCTCCATCATCGTGTCTTATTGAAGTTGTCTCGTCATCTATTACTTCTACTACTATTGCTAACACTATGGCAATAAAGTAAAGTAATTACATGACGTTTATGTTGACACGCAGGTCATAAATAAATAAAGACAACTCCTACGGCTCCTGCCGGTTGTCATACTCATCGACATGCAAGTCGTGATTCCTATTACAAGAACATGATCAATCTCATACATCACATATATCATTCATCACATCCTTTTGGCCATATCACATCACACGGCACATGCTGCAAAAACAAGTTAGACGTCCTCTAATTGTTGTTGCAAGTTTTTACGTGGCTGCTATAGGTTTCTAGCAAGAACGTTTCTTACCTACGCCAAAACCACAACGTGATATGCAAATTTCTATTTACCCTTCATAAGGACCCTTTTCATCGAATCCGATCCGACTAAAGTGGGAGAGACAGACACCCGCTAGCCACCTTATGCAACTAGTGCATGTCAGTCGGTGGAACCAGTCTCATGTAAGCGTACGTGTAAGGTCGGTTCAGGCCGCTTCATCCCACGATGCCGCCGAATCAAGATAAGACTAGTAACGGCAAGTAAATTGACAATATCGACGCCCACAACTGCTTTGTGTTCTACTCGTGCATAGAAACTACACATAGACCTAGCTCATGATGCCACTTTTGGGGAACGTAGCAGAATTTTAAAATTTTCTACGCATCACCAAGACCAATCTATGGAGTCATCTAGCAACGAGGGAGAGGGGAGTGCATCTACATACCCTTGTAGATCACGAGCGAAGCGTTAAAGAGAACGGGGTTGATGGAGTCGTACTCGTCGTGATCCAAATCATCGATGACCTAGCACCGAACGGATGGCACCTCCGCGTTCAACACACGTACGGTTGGGAAGACGTCTCCTCCAACTTGATCCAGCAAGGGGGAAGGAGAGGTTGATGGAGATCCAGCAGCACGACAGCGTGGTGGTGGAATCAACGGCAATCTCGGTAGGGCTTCGCCAAGCTTAGCGAGAGGGAGAGGTGTCAAGGGATGGAGAGGGAGGCGCCAGGGGCTGGGGTGCGGCTACCGTCCCTCCCCCCACTATATATAGGACCCCTAGGGGGGCCCCGGCCCTAGGAGATGGGATCTCCAAGGGGGCGGCGTCCAAGGGGGGTGGCTTGCCCCCCAAGCCAAGTGGGGCGCCCCCACCCCTAGGGTTTCCAACCCTGGGCGCATGGGGAGGCCCATGGGGGGTGCAGCAGCCCACCAGGGGCTGGTTTCCCTCCCACTTCAGCCCATGGGGCCCTCTGGGATAGGTGGCCCCACCCGGTGGACCCCCGGGACCCTTCCGGTGGTCCCGGTACAATACCGATTACCCCCGAAACTTTCCCGATGGCCGAAACTTGACTTCCTATATATAAATCTTCACCTACGGACCATTCCGGAACTCCTCGTGACGTCCGGGATCTCATCCGGGACTCCGAACAACTTTCGGGTTATTGTATACTAATATCTCAACAACCCTAGCGTCACCGAACCTTAAGTGTGTAGACCCTACGGGTTCGGGAGACACGCAGACATGACCGAGACGACTCTCCGGTCAATAACCAACAGCGGGATCTGGATACCCATGTTGGCTCCCACATGCTCCTCGATGATCTCATCGGATGAACCATGATGTGGAGGATTCAATCAATCCCGTATACAATTTCCTTTGTCAATCGGTACGTTACTTGCCCGACACTCGATCGTCGGTATCCCAATACCTCGTTCAATCTCGTTACCGGCAAGTCACTTTACTCGTACCGCAATGCATGATCCCATGACCAACCACTTGGTCACATCAAGCTCATTATGATGATGCATTACCGAGTGGGCCCAGAGATACCTCTCCGTCATATGGAGTGACAAATCCTAGTCTCGATTCGTGCCAACCCAACAGACACTTTCGGAGATACCCGTAGTGCACCTTTATAGTCACCCAGTTACGTTGTGACGTTTGGCACACCCAAAGCACTCCTACGGTATCCGGGAGTTGCACAATCTCATGGTCTAAGGAGATGATACTTGACATTCGGAAAAGCTATAGCAAACGAACTACACGATCTTTGAGCTATGCTTAGGATTGGGTCTTGTCCATCACATCATTCTCCTAATGATGTGATCCCGTTATCAATGACATCTAATGTCCATAGTTAGGAAACCATGACTATCTTTTGCTCAACGAGCTAGTCAACTAGAGGCTCACTAGGGACGTGTTGTGGTCTATGTATTCACACATGTATTACGATTTCCAGATAACACAATTATAGCATCAACAATAGACAATTATCATGACTAAGGAAATATAATAATAACCATTTTATTATTGCCTCTAGGGCTTATTTCCAACACTCCCAAGGCCCAGCTACCGTCTCGTGCACCTCTGGTACTTGCTGCTTGGACGCCAAGGCTGCCGTTGCCATTGCCTAGTGCATCCACCAGTGTTGCGGGAACCACATGCGCAAAACCCGCTTCCTTCGGACGCGACCGGTTCTTTTTGTCCTCGACACTGTTGATGGAAGCCTCTTGTGTCGTTTCGAATTGGGTCATGTCAAGTCTGTTTCCAAGACCCTTTCGTGGAGTGTCGCCTAGTTCCACGGCGACTGTGGGTTTCGAAGACCGTCAAGTTCCTCTCCGAACGTGAACCATCACTGTCGCCAAGATTGAGAGTACCTCTACGGATCGCCAAGTACCCCAACGGCAAGACCACAAGGACCCTGGGTACAACTACACGGTGATGCATCAAGTACCGCTACCGTCGACCCTCGAAGACCCCGTGGACGTCAAGTTCCATGTCGTGACCCCGAACATCTACGAAAACGTTGTACGACTACTTCCGTGCCCGAAGACCCGTGTACAACTACCGTCGCCATGTATGACTACTTCCACTACGAACGTCCCGAGAACGCCTACTTCCTCTACTTTGCACCGAATGAGAACCGTCCCGTTTGCACGCTTCGAAGGTATAACCCCAAGACGACCGCCCATGAACGAATGCATGTGGTATGAGATGCATGTTTGGATGTTGTATCCTCTCGTGAACGTTAGTTGTTTCCCTCGCTTGGCCTTGTCATAGACACGTGGGGAACCCGGTTACCGGGATCACCCCACCATCTTTCATGACACGCTCCTGTCACACTTTCTTTTGCACCGGTATTTCAATCGAGTTACTGGAACTGGAATGTTGTTGTGGCATCATTTCCGTTATCGTCGCCGGGGCACCCCTTTCTTTCTACCACGGTGACAAATGCTCTCATCATGCTCTTATCAACATTTTCATAAATATTGCATAAAACTTGCAAATGTCATCCGCATCATGGTAATAACATTTAAAATGTTTAAAATTGTTGTTGCATTAAATTGCTCAATGCTTATGGGGGGTTTACCGAAATTGTTGTTTGATGTTTCCGGTCCCATTTAAATTGTTTAGATTGTGTAGTTTACTTTTGCCTCACCTCTTGCCATGTTTAACAACATTTAATATTGTTGAGTAGCCTAAACGGGAGTGAACTAAATAATCGAATGTGGTGTTCCGTCAATATTGAGCTCCACTTAACTTGTAGTGTTGGTTGTGCACTTTTCCATGCCATGCATATTTAAACCGGACATGCATCATACTTGATTGTGCATCATGCCATGTTCATGTGATGGTTGTTTACTATGTTGCTTGCTTCTTTCCGGGTTGCTTCTCTCGTTAGCTTCGGTTTCATTTCGGAGTTGTGGGGATTCATTCGACTACGTCCGTTTGTCTTCTTCATAGACTCGTTCTTCTTCCTTGCGGGATCTCAGGCAAGATGACCATACCCTCGAAATCACTTCTATCTTTGCTTGCTAGTTGTTCATTCTATCGCTATGTCGCGCTACCTACCACTTGTTATATCATGCCTCCCATATTGCCATGTCAAGCCTCTAACCCACCTTTCCTAGAAAACTATTGTTTGGCTATGTTATCGCTTTTGCTCAGCCCCTCTTATAGCGTTGCTAGTTGCAGATGAAGTTGAAGTTTGTTCCATGTTAGAACATGGATATGTTGGGATATCACAATATCTCTTATTTTAATTAATGCATATATATACTTGATAAAGGGTGGAAGGCTCGGCCTTATGCCTGGTGTTTTGTTCCACTCTTGCCGCCCTAGTTTCCGTCATACCGGTGTTATCTTCCTTGATTTTGCGTTCCTTGCGCGGTTGGGTGTTATGGGAACCCCTTGACAGTTTGCTTTGAATAAAACTCCTCCAGCAAGGCCCATAAGAAACAAGCTGCTTTGAGGGATATATATAATTTTGTGCAAATTAAAGAAGAGAGTCTCCCATAAGCTTGGGGGAGGCTTCTCCAATTACTTAATGCTTTGCCTGATCATCCTCTTAAGAAAAATGAAATACTTGATATCTTTTATAATGGACTAACCGATGCTTTCAAAGATTACCTGGATAGTTGTGCTGATTCTGTTTTCAGGGAAAGAACACCGGATGAAGCTGAAATTCTATTGAATAATATGTTGACAAATGAAAATAATTGGACACCTCCGGAGCCAATTCCTGAGCCTATTCCTAAACCAACTCCGAAGAAAAGGGGTATTTTATTTCTCAGTCCTAAAGATATGCAAGAAGCAAAGAAATCTATGAAAGAAAAATGTATTAAAGCTGAAGATGTTAAGAATTTACCTCATATTGAAGAAATACATGGTCTTAATTTACCGCCTGTTAAAGAAACATACGATCTTAATCCTTTACCTATTGAAGAAACTCATGGTCTTGATAACCCGACACAGGTAGTAAAGGTAAATTCTCTCTATAGATATGATAAAGTTGAAATCCCATTTACTAAGTTTGCTAGCCCATGCTTAGATGAGTTTGATAAATTTATGGCTAAGCCAGAAGACTTTAATGCTTATTTTGGTAGACAATTGAAATACAATTCAAATATGCTTGAACACTTGGGAGATTATATGGCTAATGTCAAAGGTGAACTTAAACTTATTAGTAAACATGCTTCTATGGTTACCACTCAAGTAGAACAAGTACTTAAAGCTCAAAATGATTTTCTCAATGAATTGAATAGTAAGAATAATGATAATGCTGTTAGAGTGGCTACTAGAACTGGTAGAATAACTCAGGAACCTTTGTACATAACAAATAATGATAATGCTGTTAGAGTGTAAAAAACTTTCAGCAAAGCAAATCATAATTTATTTAAAATAAATGCATCCATATGTACATAAAAAATAGACACCTTCTTTCCACAAGGGCACGCCAACTTAGGAACATCGAAGAAGTGACCCTTAAAAGGCTCATTCACTTCTTCGCATCTGTCACAAGTCCATGCATCCGAGTCATATTTGCTCCAGGTGCCTCTACAAATTGGCCGCATATCTATATAAGAGCAACAACAAAAGACCATGATAATTAAACTGCTACATAGGTTCTGCAGATCTATCTAACTACAAAAGACATAGAACAGCAAACATGATATGCAGTACTGCTTAATGCCTTAATCTATATTGTATCGATTTGTAAAGAAAAAAAATTGTAAGCCCCTACAAGATGGAACCATGAGCAACCTTGCGTTCTAGCTGCTGCACAATCAATTAAACTAACAAAGGGAGACATACAACGTGAACTAGCAAGTGTGTCAGGACGGGCGCCGGGCTGGCGGACGCGGCAACGAGCGGGGCGCCGACCTGACAGCAGCGGACGATGGAGTACCATATAGCTAATGTTTTGGTACGCGGACCTAGCAGGCTAGGAAGGAAATATTCGAAAAGAACGCTTAAAATTTGCGGCTCGCGTGCGACGCCGACACGTGGCGCGGCTTGCGGACATCCGCGTACGTCTGCATCTGGAGTTTCATGCCTCATCATCGGACAAGAGGATCTTACCGGAGAGGGGCCACCGTCGAAGCCGCCCCTTGATTTCCTGCAAGGCCGCGCCGCTCCGCTCCTCTTGTGTCTGTGGTAGGGTTTTTTTGCGTGAAAACTTAGCCCATCTAATAAACAGGAGGGGATTGGGCTTATGGGCCGGAGAAATGGCATCCGGGCCTTGACGAGCCAATGTCTTTCAGCCTCCCCCTAGTCGGGCTGGCCCACATGGAGGCCATATACCCTTTAATCAGACCCCGCAAAGGAAACTCATGAAATAGCAGTGGAGAACACTCATCCTCAAAAAAACAGTGGAGAACACTCTATACAAGACTGCCACTGGTTTGCCATAAACCAGTGATGGGCGAGGAATACGCTCGCCACAACTACATTTCGACAAGCAGTGCCAAAATTTTCCAAAAGTTAGAAAAGTTCTTAGTGGCGAGTGTTGTCAGCCGCCCACCACACATGTCTTAAATAAGATAATTCTTGAGAAATCATAGCAAACCAACTCAAAATAGTTTCAAATTTGACCGCGGGGCTTCCAATGGTGTGTGTTAATCATGAAAAAAGTTTGAAGTTGAATTGATGTGTAAAAGTTGACTTCAGTTAGGCGCGGTTTTCGTTTGAAACACTTACACTCCGTTAGCGAGTGTTTTGTTTGTACGCAAAGTGCATCAAGTTTTTGCCGTAACGCTCTGAATTTTTTACTACACACCACATGGGTCCTTTGAAGACACCATGTCAATTTTCATAAACTTCTGAGCTCGATTGCTTTCTCAAAAAAAACTTTTTAGTTTGGCTGAAAGAGCAGTTAATGGTTCGAAAATAGCAAACAAACTCAAAAGGTGGCAAAATATGAGCACGGGGCTTCCAAATGGTTTGTATTAATCATGAAAAATGTTTGAAGTTCAAATGGTTTTAAAAAGTGGATTTCTGTGTGGAAGATGGCAATTTCCGTTCAAAACACATATACTTCTTTAGAGAGTGTTTAATTTGTACACAAAGTGCATCAAGTTTTTGTTGTGACGCTCTCAAATTTATACCACTACATGGGTCAAATGAAGACATCATGCCAAATTTCAACATTGTAGGAGCTTATTTGCTAGCCTTTTCCTACCAAATAGCGTTCCGGACCTTTTTAGTGGCAGGAAAAACAAGTTAAATATTAGAAAATACCAAATCAACTTCAAAAGTGGCCACAATTGAACATGGGGTTCCAATAGTGTGCATTAATCATGGAAAAGGTTTCAATTTGAAATCATGTACAAAAATTTAATTATGTAGTAACAAGAAAACTGAAAACAATTATTGTGGCGGGCCGTTCAAACTGCCCGCCACTCATGTAGTACTTTGTTGTGGCGGGCCCATGCCCCCGCCCACCATTACTCTCTTTGCACACATACCCCATTCCGCTCGCTCAACCCGACCTTAGATCCATTTTCATTTCTCGTCAGTTCCTCTCCACCACCACCACCCTCTCACCCCTCCGCGCGCGCCCGAATCCCGTTGTCATCCCTCTGATCTACCAGAGCCTCCTTCCACGCCATCCGCTGTCGTGTCCTCTGCCAGATCCGCCTTCCATCTCGTTCGCCACCTCAGTCGCCGGAGCCGCCATCCCACCATACTTTCGTCCGCCGCCGGAGCTGCCGCCCAGGTATACTAGCTCCCCTACCATACGTCGTTACTGCTATATACTTTATAGATTGGTGGTAGGGTTAGTGTTTGCCTCTATATATTTTCTAGATTAAATTAGACTTTAGATCGGGTTAGGGTTTGCCTCTTGATACTTTGGAGTTTAATTTAGGCTTTAGGTAGGGTTAGCCCCTAGATAATTGTTTTTGTAATGCAATAGACAATGTCAATGTTGTTTGATTTTTTTCATTGCGATAGAAAGTGGCAATGTTACATGAAAATTGTCTCTATATAATTTTGTCCGCCATTTTGTACATGTTACATTTTATTTGCAGGGATTCAACAATGAGTGCCAACGCATTGGCGAAACGTTGATTCATTTTTGTTTCGCCAAATTTCTGGCACTCAATATGTCAACTTTTTAAGCAAGTCGTGCCGAATTTCATTTCCACTCCTCTCTCGACCCGCTAATTTGTGTTTATAACTAGGTAGTTGGGGTTTGCCTCGAGATAGTGTATGTAGTGTTCGGAATAGAAAGTAGGTAGGATTAAAATAGTTGTTCAATGATTAGAGTGACATTGTAATATCTCACATTCTTAAAGTGCCCGGGCTTAGCATGTTTGATTTCCTTACATATGACTGGAATTGAGTTTAGTTTTCTTACATATGATAAGTACATGTGAAAGTGCAACTAATTCCCGGGTGGTTTTGATAATCCATAACAACATATATCTCATTGAACTAATATTCCTTTAAGATAAATATTTTAGGATTCAATGATTGGCATGGCATGAGATAGAGATGTGGACCCCTCAAAATGCTAAGGACAAGGATTAGCAAAAGCTCAAGACTCTTCATTTTTATTTAAGTGGTCCAAGATCACATTGAGTTCATAGGAAAGCCAATACTATTAAAAAGAGATGAGGTGTTGCTTAATGGTCTACTTACTCAAGTGCTTAGTGATACCGCTCCAAAAACCCTCAGCTACTTTCTCAATTCAAATATGTCCAAACCCTAATTCCAAACTCGGCCCCACCGATACTTCCTATACGGAGCCACCGAGTTCATGTTGACATAGCCACTGCCAGAAATCCTAACAATTTGGTCACACTGATACGGATCTCAGTCTCACCAAGATGGCCTTGCCAGCGCTCGATGACTTGTTGCATTCACTTCGGTCTCACCGATATAATGCAATCCGTCCCACCGAGTTGGCTTAACTAATTCTCTGTTGCTCATTGCATTCACTTTGGTCCCATCGAGATGATGCAATCGGTGCCACCGAGATGAAGTTTTCCCTAAGCCCTAGCACATCGGTCCCACCGAGTTGTTCTTGTTGGTCCCACCGAGATTGCTAGCGTTCATATTTTTGTACTGATCGGTGTCACCGAGTTTCATAATCGGTGCCACCGATATGGGTCAAAAGTGTGTAATGGTTGAATTTTGTGTGGAGGCTATATACCCCTCCACCCCCTTCTTCTCGATGAGGAGAGTCATCAAAATGTGCCTACACTTCCAGCATTCATTTTCTAAAAGAGAACCACCTACTCATGTGTTGAGATTAAGATATTCCTGTGATGCCTCTGATTTAACCGTACACTAATCATACACGCAAACGTGTACGATCAAAATCAAGAACTCATGGAAAGATATCACAACACAACTCTACAAATAAAATAAGTCATACAAGCATCATATTACATGCCAGGGGCCTCGAGGGCTCGAATGCAAGAGCTCGGTCATAGACGAGTCAGCGGAAGCAACAATATCTGAGTATAGACATAAGTAAACAAGTTTGCCTTAAGAAGGCTAGCACAAAGTGGGATACAAATCAAAAGAGGCGCAGGCCTCCTGCCTGGGATCCTCCTAAACTCCTGGTCGTCGTCAGTGGCATGCACGTAGTAGTAGGCACCCCTGTGTAGTAGGAGTCGTCGTCGACGATGGCATCTGGCTCCTGGACTCCATCGTCTGGTTGCAACAATCGGGTATAGAAAGGGGGAAAAGGGGGAGCAAAGCAACCGTGAGTACTCATCCAAAGTACTCGCAAGCAAGGAGCTACACTACATATGCATTGTTATCAATGAAATGGGTAGTATCAGTGGACTGAACTGCAGAATGCCAGAATAAGAGGGGGATAGCTAGTCCTATCGAAGACTACGCTTCTGGCAGCCTCCATCTTGAAGTAGTAGAAAAGAATAGATGGTAAGTTAACCAAGTATCATCGCATAGCATAATCCTACCCAGCGATCCTCTCCTCGTCGCCCTGTTAGAGAGCGATCCCTGGATTGTATCTGGCACTTGAAAGGGTGTGTTTTATTAAGTAACCGGTTCTAGTTGTCATAAGGTCAAGGTACAACTCCAAGTCATCATGTTACCGAAGATCACGGCTATTCGAATAGATTAACTTCCCTGCAGGGGTGCACCACATTTCGCAACACGCTCAATCCCCTTTGTCCGGACACACTTTTCTGGGTCATGCCTGGCCTCGGAAGATCAACACGTTGCAGCCCTACCTAGGCACAACAGAGAGGCCAGCACGCCGGTCTAAATCCTATGGCGCAGGGGTCTGGGCCCATCGCCCGTTGCACACCTGCACGTTGCGAACGCGGACGGTAAGCAGACCTAGCCTCCCTAATACAAGAGCAGGCGTTCCAGTCCAATCCGGCGCGCGCCACTCAGTCGCTGACGTCAAGAAGGCTTCGACTGATACCACGACGTTGAGTGCCCATAACTGTTCCCGCGTAGTTGGTTAGTGCGTATAGGCCAGTGGCCAAACTCAGATCAAATATCAAGATCTCGTTAAGCGTGTTATTTTGAAGTAACCGCGGACGCCGACCAGGGCCAGGCCCACCTCTCACCTAGGTGGTCTCAACCTGCCCTGTCGCTCCACCACAAAGATCCACACAGAGGGCCGTCGGGAAAATATGTCCTTTCAGCCCCCAATCCGTGAATCAACCGCGGGTACTCAACGAGCCGACCCGACTTTAGTCACCACATGTATCATATATATATGTATGTATGTATGTATGTATGTATATACCCGTGATCACCTCCCGAGTGATCAGGACCCGATAGTATAGCATGGCGGGCGGACAAGAACGTAGGGCCACTGGTGATAAACTAGCATCCTATACTAAGCATTTATGATTGCAAGTAAGGTATCAATAACTGTAGCAACAATGACAGGCCATGCATCAGAATAGGATTAACGGAAAGCAGCATCATGCTACACTACTCTAATGCAAGTAGTAGAGAGAAGAATAGGCGATATCTGGTGATCAAGGGGGGGGCTTGCCTGGTTGCTCTGGCAAGAAAGAGGGGTCGTCAACAGCGTAGTCGATCGGGGCACCAGCAGCGGCGTCAGTCTCGTAGTCTATCGGAGAGAAAAGGGGGGAGAAACAATGAATATAATGCAGGCAGATGCATAGCGATGCATGACATGACAAGTAACGGTGCTAGGAGTGCCCTAACACAGTAGGAGGTGATACTGGTGAAGGGGGGAAACATCCAGGAAAGTATCCCCGGTGTTTCGCGTTTTCGGACAGATGAACCGGAGGAGGAAAGTTGTGTGTTCGCTATACTAGGGATGCGTGGCGAACGAACGGACCACGTATCCAGATTCGGCTCGTCGTTCTGAGCATCTTTCATGTACAAAGTATTTTCATCTAAGTTACAGTTTATTTTATATTGAATTTCGAAGTTTAAATGATTTTCTGGATTTATTTTAATTTGACATATTAAATTGACTAAATGCTAAGTGCACCCAAAAGCGTTCCCAGCAGCGTGTGCTACAGGCTGATAGGTGGGGGCCGTTGACCACTGACTCAGCAGTCAACAGTCAAATGTTGACTGGTCAAGGGTTCAGCAGGGCCCATATGTCATTGACTGGGACTAGCCCAGTCAGTAGTTGACTGGTCAAAGTTGTGACTGGGTCCACCAGTCATTGATTGACTTATTTTAACAAGGGTTTAATTACTCTAATTAGGATTGCTAGAGAATGGGTCCCACTTGTCAACGTTAGTGGGTTAGTCTAATTTTAATCTAACTAATCTAATTAGCAATTAGAGGGCCGGCTTGCTGGGCACTGGATAGAGCCCAGCCGGCTTCACCGTGGTTGTGCATGCATGCACAGGGCCACAGGCACATGGCGGCTACAGCCAGCCACGGCCATGACCACGAGCGGGCTGGCACGCGTGGGTGTGCAGTTGAGCGCAGGGGTCGCACGGGGTGCAGTCCGTGGCCTACGGCGAGCAGCAGGCAGCAGCGGCGACAGCGACAGCGGCCGTGGAAAGCAGTGCGACATCAGCAGCGACATCGGCAAGAAACGGCAGTGGCGGCGCAGCAGAGCAGTAGGACGCAGCGGCATCGGAGCAGCATCAACAACGGCTACACGGCAGAAGTACGCGCGCACACACGAGAGCTCGAGCTCCCATCCTTGGCGGCCGAGCGCGCGATGAGCAGCCGCAAGCGCGGGTCTCCTCGAGTGCGGCCAGGGGTGCAACGAACGCGGGCAGGGAGCGGGGCGTGTTGCCGAGAGCAGCAGTGGGCGCGCACGGGGAGGCCAAAGGTGCGACCAAAGGCGCGCGGGAACGCGGACAACGGAGCAGTGAGCGCGAGCTCCGACGGCATCGAGCATGGCGGTGGCCTACGACGGTGGTTCGAAAGGGAAAATAGGGGGAACCAAAGGAGAGGCTCACCTAGGAGCACAAGGAAGGCTCGGCGAGGGACGGGAGCAGTAGAGGGCGACGGGATCGGCGATGGTGTGCGGCGGCCGGTGAAGAAGACCGGCGATGGCGACTTCTACGCGGCACCCCGACTCGAGCTGGTCCCCGGAACATACGAAGCCGAGCACGGTGACCCTCCAGGACGTGCCTCCCAGCGACTGTGATCACGGTGGCCACGGCAACAAGGGCAAGGCAGCGGTGATCACACCGAATTCGAGCTCTAAAACGAGCGGATGAGGAGGGAGGCAAAGGGGGACCAAGGGACGCTGGACGAGTGCGTGCTAGGGTTTTTGGTGGACGCCTTTATAGGCCCGGGGGGGGCTACGTGTTGGCCATCCATGGCCAGTGTGCCATGGATGTGCGCCACGTCTCGCTCTGCCTCCTCTGGTGAGAGGAAAGGGAAAGGCCGGCCAGATGGGCTGGGCCTGGAACAACGATAAAGATGGGCCACGTGCACAAGGGGCTTTCTCCATTTATTCATTTTTGTGCAAACTTATTCAGCTCCGGTTTTGCGATTGATTTAGATGTCAAATGATGTTTGTTCTAGTCCAAACTTTGTACATAAATACTTAGTAACATACCAGAGATGCACAAAAAGTTTCAAGCTAAATGGAATTGTTTGTCTATTTTTAGAAATTAAAAAGGGGCAATTATTTTCCTGCTCGTACAGTTTTAATCAGGTTAGGGGCCTTTTAATAACCCAAAAGTTGTTGGTTGTTACATGAAAATTACTTAGTGAAAAATTTCCGCCCATCGCACATTTTTATTTGATAGTTTGAAGAAATAATTTTTTGACTTGTTATTTGAATTTAAATTTGATCTTAGTTTGAAACAAGTGAGATTTAGAAAAAGTTTAATTATGATGACCTGGCATGATTAGCAAGAGTTTACTGTAGCTTAACTATCGGAGTGTCACAATTTTATTCCAACCATTTGAACCTTGATTTCTAGCCTTCTCCAAGTTGCTTTCCACTCAAATCATTCTTCCACCATAACCAAATCTGTGAGAGAGAGTTGAGTGTTGGGGAGACTATAATTTGAACCACAAGTGCAAAGAGTTCATCATCAACACACTGTCTATTTATTACCTTTTGGAGAGTGGTGTCTTCTAGATTGGTTAGGTGTCGCCTAGGAGCCTCAATCGTGATGTGGAGTTGAACCAAGAAGTTTGTAAGGGCAAGGAGATCGCCTACTTCGTGAAGATCTACCTGAGTGAGGCAAGTCCTTCGTAAGCTATGGCCGTGATGGGATAGACAAGGTTGCTTCTTCGTGGACCCGTCGTGGGTGGAGCCCTCCGTGGACTCGCGCAGTCGTTACACTTCGTGGGTTGAAATCTCCATCAACATGGACGCATGATAGCACCATCTATCGGAACCAAAAAAAATTTACCATGACTTTCATGAATGTCATTCTCTGGTAAAACTTGGCGAGCACTTAAAACCTTTGTCATTCTTTGCCACAAAATATATTTTTGAATATTTTGATTTTTTTAGATTTTACTGTTCATGGTGGTATGATAAGAGTTAAAACTCGGATGGACACTTTCCAACACTTTTGTCATGAATGCAAACCGCATTGACATGTAGGTGATGTTTACCCAAACATTTTGGTATCTTATTTGCTTTTTTCTGATTTAATATGAATTAGTTATGAAGTTTTTAAAATGATGGCCAAACGATCAAAGGATAAAAGCACAAGATGACTAAAGTTGGTTGGACAGAACAGTTGGCTTTTGAAAATTAAGGACAATTCTGTCAAGTGGGGCATAACTAGAGGCATAAAATCAATTATCCTATAAATTAAAAGAAGAAGAAACAGACATCTCTTTGAATCGGCGGAGCCTGTATTCTATTTTCAGAAAATCCCGTGCATCGAACATGGTCCGCACTCGTCGATCGAGACACATGGCAAGGTTGCTCGTGAATTTCAGCGCGAAACCACCGAGGCTCGGACGACCGATATCCATCCACACCACCAGCAACGTCGTCAAACGACACGACTGCATACCCAGCCACCAGAACCGTCACGCCGACGCCTGCGGCAACAGCCGGCGTCGGCGGCGACCCAGACGTCCGGACCCGACGAGCCGGTCGGGTCGCCGTCAGCCGCGTACGTACGTACGTACGCCCGGCCCGGGTCGTGTCACCGGCGAGGCGACGAGGCGATCGACGTCGACGGGCCCCCTCCCCCTCCGCGGTCCACCGCCGCACACGTCGCCCCGCACCACGGCCGAATCGACCGGCCGACCGACACGTGACGCCGAGCCGAGCCCATCCCTGACGCGGCGCGCGCGTCCGTCCCGTCGCGGTCGGGGCCGGGGGCCGTCGCCGTCGGAATCGCGGGCGAGCGAGCGAGCTGTCGGCCTCTGCCGCGCCCCGCCCGTGAATTGAAATCGATTTAAGGTCCGCCGACCGACGCCGACGTCCAACCGAACACGAACATATCCCCCGCCCGTCCCCCGACGACGTCGCGTTGCGTACCGGCCGCTGCGATTCGTCGAATCTAATAATTCGTGGGCGGGCGGGCGACAATAATTCGTGGCCGGCGGGCGCCTGCGCCTGCCCTCGGTGGTACGCGACGCGGCCGAATTCATGCCGCCTTGATTCGCCGCCCACGCCGCCGATTGGTTCCGGATCATGATGGAGTTATGGAAACAATCTGTTCATGCCTGCGCTGTACTGTACGCGACGGAGTTATGAGCAATCTGGACATGCCATGTGCTCTAGTGCACCGTGCCTGTACGTGGTCGGCACGCTCTCCTCTCTTCACGACGCTCAGGGAATGCTACCAGCGAGGTAGAAGTGCGGCCTAGCTACAAGTACATATCCAGGTCTCAGCAGCCATGATCGACATGAGCAGCACGGTGAAAATCGTAACATGAGCAGCAGAGCATGTGGTGGGAGGAGTCAAACAAGCACTGGAGTAGTATAATGAGTGGTAGTGGTAGTGGTAGTTCGCTAATCGCGAAAGGGAAATCTTTTCAGGGCTTGAAACACGCCGTGAGCAGACCGGGTACTGATTGGTTTATACAGGCACCTCACCTTCTAGGTTAGCCTTCCGATCAGGCACTAAGACAAACGGCTTCTTAGATCGACTCCTCTGGTGAGTAGTGACATAAAAATTTCCAAATACTACTGGCCGGAATCCGGGCAGACGATGATGATAGTAAGAAGGTTGGGGGAGCTCAGCTCAGCTCTCCTCGGACCGTGCCGTGCTCGGCTCAACCACGGTTCACGGCGGGCTGAGGAACAGCGCCGGATCGGTGTCGGCGAACACGCCGGCCACCCAGTAGGACCCCAGGTCGCAGCCCGACGGCCACTCGAACGGGCTCGGGTCCGCCAGCTCCTTCCCGCCGGCCTCGTCCGCCACGCCGAGCCCGAGCGCCACCGACGGGTGATCGGTGAAAGCCAGGCCCCCGTTTCTGTCAGCCGCGGGTGGCACGTCGGGCTCGCCGGCCGTGAAAGCGAAGCCCCCGTCTCCGTCCGCCGCGGGTGGCGCGTCAGGCTCGCCGGCCGTGAGAGTGAAGCACCCTTCCTTCGCGGGTGGCGCGTCGGGCTCGCCGGCTGTGAAAGCGAAACACCCGTCCGCCGTAGGGGCTGCGGCGGGATCCTCAGCTGCTGTGACGTCCTCGGTGGCCGCGGCCTCCTTCGTCGTCGCGGCGACGGCGGCTGAGGCGTCGGCGCCGGGCTCAGCCTCGGGCGCCGGGGGCGCGGCCGGCGCGACGCGGCGGCGCTTGGAGTTCTTGGCGCGCTTGGGGCTGGAGGACGAGGACGACGACGAGGAGGAGCTCTTGCGCGAGCCGCCGCCGACGGGGACGTTGCGGAGGGTGCCGCCCTTGGTCCAGTAGCGGCGGCAGGACTTGCAGTAGTGGCGCGGCTGGGAGGTGTTGTAGTTGTTGTAGTAGCAGAACTTGGTGTCCCTGGACTCGCAGCGCGGGCAGGGGTCGCCGTGCGCCTCCCCCTCCTCCGCCGCCGCCGCCCCCACCTCCGCCTGCGCGGTCGCCGACGGCGCCGGGTAGCCCTTGGGCCGGCGCAGGTCGACGGCGCCGGCGAACGGCCGCCGCCCGGGCTCCTGCATGCCACCTACCAACGAGAGCAAAGCTGGCTCCGATCGGTCGGCGGTGGAGGGAAGGAAAGGAACGGACGGACGAGGCGTTTGGTTTGTGTAGCTAGCGAGCGCGAACGTGCGTGGGCGGTGCGGCGGGGTGGGTCTTAAGGGGGCGGGCCGGTGGAGCAGGTCCAGCCGTCCATCTCAAGTGGAGCAGTGTTTTACGGTGCGGCGGCATTTGACGGTGCGGCCGCATGCGTGCGTGAGGTGGCGCCGACTGTTGGGGCGGTGTGGCGGGGGCGCCACCGCCACCTTTGTTTGACCCGCGGCACAGCGCCCGGCGGCAACCACCGCGCGGGCGTACGGGCCTAGTACGACGTAGTATACCACCACGAGCTACTAGCCGCCACCCGAGTGGTCTGGTTTTTTACCCGCTCCCGTGATGAGACGAGACGGGTCGACGCGCGCGGTGCCGTGTCGTGCGCATCCCCCTCCGACGGAGCGCCCCGGTCGCCGGCCGGGCCCCAGGCGCTCGTGCAGCCCACCTCGTGCTCGTGGACCAGCAGCGGTCGTGCGGTGGTTGCGCACAGCGACGGGTCTCCCTCCCCTCGGCACGTAAAGGAACCTCACCGTGGCAGCCACCAGCCAGGCCCAGGAGGGCGCCCCGAGCCCGAGGCGATAAGCGCAAGCGAAATGCCCGCGCACGATCGGGCCGGGGCCCGGCAGGAACGCGTCGAGCCCGTTGCTCCGGGTGCGCGGGCCGGTGACGGGCACCCGCGACCAGTCTGGCCCTCGCGCCCGGCGGCGGACCGAACCGATATGGTGCGTGCGCGCCGGTTGCTCCGGCCTCCGGGCACGGCACGGGACGAGGCAGCCAGCCGCAGCGTGCGCAGAGCGCCGGGATGGGAGGGGCGGTACGGCGGTGCGCCGTGCCGTGCGCGGCCCGCTGGCTCGGAGGCGCGCGTGGGCGTGACGCACCGGCGCGATGGTGCCACGAATCTCTGTTCGCGCCATGGTGCCGCCGTTGCTCGAACCAATCACGGCGCCCAGTGACTGATCCACAGTGTGATTGGTGCCCAGTGACTGATGGACAGATTGACGTTTCTTTTTGGTTCGATCCAAACGGATTGGGTTCCAGTGTCGGAGATAACGGGGTAGAAGAGAAAAGGCATCAGGTGCGAAAAAACACAAAAAGAGGGGTGAACTAGTTCCAAGAGCATCTACAGCCCGGCTCACCGGTCGGACCAACTCGTCGGTGACCGGTTAGTTTTTGTCGCGACCAAATCGGCCTCCTCAAACTACCCTTATACCTTCGGAGTTCGGACTGATCGGCACCTTTAATATGCAGCACATATTAGGCCTCCTTCGATTTAGAGGAAATTAAAACGTAGAAATTAATAGTGTAGGAATTTGATAGGATGACACTTGTCATCCTAAGAATTGTCTTGCCTCGTTCCTATACAGAAAATGAGCTTTGAGCGGATGTGTACTTTTCTCAAAAAATACAGAAAATGAATAGTATTCTTATGAAAATCATCTGCATGTTTCCTACGAACCGAATGCATCTATAGAATTTTTTTTGTGCAATTCTTGTTCCTACGTTTTTCTTATGAAAATCCTCCAAACCGAATGAGGTCTTAAGGCAGATGCGAGGCATACATGGGATGAACCTAACACGTCCTACCATGTTGGACCGGCCAATGATGACTTGCGCCTATCCCACCCCGATGTGGCAGCGGGCCAGGGAGAGGGCGGCGCGGCGTATGTAGCTTCCTCCCGCTAGTCCAGCGTCTCCGCGATGGTTGATCCGAAGGAATAGCTCCTCGCGACGGTCCTCCGCTGCTTGCTCTCCACAATGGAGACTAACGCACTACGCCTCCGCCGCAAGAACGCGAAGGCGATCCGGCTCAGCATCGACGCGCAACCCCCCTACCGCGGCTGCGGCCTCCCCCTCGGCTAGATCCGGCAATGAGAAAACGACCCCGCCATGGATACCAGGGCCTTGGCGCCGACTGATGAGTGATATGTTTACACTCCTCTGCCCTTTGTTTAAATACTTTAGCTACACGTCAGCTGACTGAGTTTTTAGCTTTTGGGTTAGTCGGTTTTTTTAACTGTTGATGGCTGCTTCAAGATGTGTGCTAGTTGTTTTTTTTCCTGTTGTGTGTGTTGTTCTGTATTGGGCTGGACGTTTTTTGATTGACCCCTATTTTGGGTCAGTCGATTTCTTGTTGGGCTGAAGCCTCTTATGTGTTTTCTTATTAGGTTGTTTGTGTGCGTTTTTGCTTCAGTTTTTTGTCGATTTTTATGGGTATATTTTGGATGTTGGGTGAATACAAAATATAAACACGCAAGTAATTTATGTGTATAAATTGCAATTCTGTGAAAAATGCACTACTATGTGCTTATTTCTTACATACTACGAAAATTGTGCAGTTTCATTATAATTGTATTTTATGTGAAAATTCCACTATCATATGCATATTCTTGCATATTATTGAAAGCACAAATTTTTGTATATATTGTGTGTAAATTTTGTTATTTTTTGATTACTTTATAGTTTCTTTCTTCTTAAAGGGTAATATCAATGCAACTAATTCATTCTTACCTAGAAAACTTCATTATTTTGATTTTGTTTTAGTAGTTATTTCATTTTTTCTGAAGGGAAATATCAAAACCACAAATTCATTTTTTCTTACAATACTTTATTATTCTGTTTTTGATTTAGTGTTTGGTTCATTTTTTTATGGTAATACCAGTGTCACTAATTATTTCCTTCTTAGGAAACTTTCTTTTTTTGTGTGTGAGAATTCTAGTGTTGTATACTTATTCTTGCATATTATAAAAAAGTGCAATTTCTGTGTAAATTGTGTGCAAGTTTCTCTTTTTTGTTTCCTTTCTTGTTAAAGGGTAATACCAATGTCTCTAATTCATTCTTTCCTATAAAAGTTCATTATTTTGATTTTGATTTAGTTTGTGTTCAATTTCTTTCTTCCTAAAGAGTATTACTAAGGCTTCTAACTCATTCTTTCTTAGAAAAACTTCATTATTTTATTTTTCATTTACTTTTAGCTTTATTTTATTTCTTATTTAATTGTAACACAAGTGCCACTAATTCATTATTTCTTAGGAAATTTCCTTTATTGCAAATATTTCACTATTATATGCTTGTTCTTGCATATTAGAAAAACTCATAATTTATGTGTAAATTGTATGCAATTTTTATCATTATTTGTTTTTATTTCCTTTCTTCCTAAAGTAATAACAACATCATTAGTTCTTTTTTAGAAAACTTCATTGTTTTTATTTTCTTTTGCTTTTTTGTTAAATCTACTTTCTTCTTTAAGGGTAATGTGTATGTAACTCATTCATCCCATCTTAGAACACATTTTTATGAAAATTCCACTATTGTATGCTTAGTCTTTCATATTATAAAAAAATGCAATTTCAATGTAAATTGTGTGTCATTATTTTATCTGTATTTTTCTTCATCTTTAAGGTTAACACTAATGTCACTAATGAATTGTTTCTTAAAAAATATTACTATTTTTTGTTTTGTCATTTTGCTTTGGTAGTTACTTCTTTTCTTTTTTCTGAAAGGGTAGTACCAAAACCACTAATTCATTCTTTCTTACAAAACTTCATTATTTTCTTTTATGATTTAGTTTTTGTTTCATTTTATTTCTTCTTTATTGGTAATACCAATATCACTAATTCATTACTTCTTAGGAAACTTTATTTCAAGTGGGAATTCTAATATTATATACTTTTCTTGCATATTATAGAAAAGTGCAACTTCTGTGTAAATTGTGTGCAAATTTCTCATTTTTAACTTTCTTTCTAGTAAGAATTCTACTATTATATACTTTTGTTGCATATTATAAAAAAGTGCAATTTCTGTGTAAGTTGTGTGCACATTTTTTATTTTTTTTGTTTCCTTTCTTCTTAAATGTTAATAACAATGTCACTAATTCATTATTTCTTAGAAACTTTCTTTCTAGTGAGAATTATACTATTATATACTTTTGTTGCATATTATAAAAAGTGCAATTTCAGTGTAAATTTTGTGCAAATTTCTCATTTTTTATATTTTTCCTTTCTTCTTAAATGTTAATACCAATGTCACTAATTCATTCTTTATTAGAAAACTTCATTATTTTGTTTTTGATTTATTTTTTACTATATTTAATTTCTTCTTAAAGGTAATACCGAAGCCTCTAATTCATCGTAGAAAAACTTAATTATTTATTTTTCATTTAGTTTTAGTTTTATTTTATTTCTTATTTAGTTATAAATTAAGTGCCATTAATTCATTCTTTTTTAGGAGATTTCTTTTATTGCGGACATTTCACTATTATATGTGTATTTTTGCATATTGCAAAACAACACCATTTTTGTGTAAATTGTATGGATAGAATCATTATTTGTTTAAATTTGTGTATATGTTTTTCTTCTTGAGGGTAATAGAAATACCACTAATTTATTCTTTCTAAGAAACCTTTTTTTTGCTTCATTTATTCTTTAAGGCAAAACCAGCACAAGTATTAAAATTTCACGTAACTGACCTTTTTCTTCCTTTGGTTATTGGGTTAATAGTGCACACCTCCTCGTGAGTTTGCAGTGCATGTGCAGAACGATGTAGTTTCCTCGGGAACTGATTTAATATTTTCGCCATTTGGAAGTTCTGGACATTTTGTTGATGTACATGTTAGTAAGTTTTAGAGTATGTAGCAGTAGCATACTTTTTTAGATAATGTATGTAGCACGTGTGTTGATTTTTTTGTATGCAACACATCTTAGCAACTCTGAAGGTGTAACTTTTTTTCCAGTGATCTGTGAAGTCTAAATGTTGGAAAAAAGATGACCATCTAAAAACCTCAAAAATTTCGACTATATGGGACCCATCATGTGCAGAGCTCGACAGTCTAGCTTGCTCGCTACATTTTTCTATTGTGTGACATGTAGAGCACTTGAGATGCTACAGGACACTTGCACATGGCTCAATCAATCTGACCTATTACATTGACTCCTTGCTGATGGGCCTGCTAAGCGGCTGGCCTACTCTGTACGCTCAGAACTTAATTCGATCACGAGAATGACTGAAACAGTTTTTGGTCAGTCAACTGAACCAAATTCTATTTTCAATCGACTAACATCTAGCCGCTCCCTTGTTTAAACTAAGATATTCGCTCTGGTATTGCCACCAATGACAAATGAATGCATATGATTTCGCAAATCCTCTCTTTTATTGAGTTTTCGCAGGAAATAGGCTAAATATGGACGAAATCAAGTAAGAACATGGAAATGAGTGAAGGAGATAGAGAAAATCAGGAGGAGGCACGTCAGAAGCCACAAAGCAACAGACGGCATCCCATGCGACCGCGATCATATGGCGTGGAAACCAAGGCCTCTCATCCACCCAAAGGTTCAAGGTCGAAATGTCAACAGAGCATCCGCGAGCGAAGCCAGAACAAAGTCATCCTCATCCATGTCCATCATCCCTATCCGCCGCTATTTCCATCTCCATAGCCACCATAGCTCTTCTTTCACTAGATCATACTTGTAATCATCCATCGCGCACAACATTCATTACAAGACATGTTATTAATCAATCCATCTCTATGATGTGTTCTTCGTGTGATCTGATATCCATTTATGAGTAGTTCGGTAAGGTATGTGTTGAGGCAAGAGCCTTACAACCCTTTGTATTTGTTGTGGGGATCAATGGAAGGGGTTTGAATTAATGTCTTGTATGCGTGAAATAAAACTGTTCTGTATATGTATCTTGTCTCGTCTGCGTTCTTCATCCTTTTAGGTACCCAGGATCATGGAGAGCGATCCATGGAGAGGCTAAGGGAAAGGAGACCGTGAAGTGTTATTCTGAACACTAGTGACAAAAGGATTTAGTACGGTAACATGGATCCTGTCTCTGGGATTCAAGAGGTGTAGTCATTAACCGCACAAAGCTTTTGTGTGATTACTACAATCCTAATTATCGAGGCAACCCTACGAGACAGATAGGGCCTTCGGTTAGACAACTGATTCTTGATGCGGGACGCGTGTCGATCAAGATATAATTTGGAAACATCCATCACTTCGGTTTGTAACAAGCTCATATCGGCGGATGACTTCCAGCGCACAAATTAAGATCATATCGGATCCCAACACAAATACACGGTTATAAGCAATAAGGCCACATACCCGTACCTAATTTTATTATAAGTGTTAAACTCAAGGTTGTTTGATTTCGATCCGGTCAAAAGCTGGAATTATTTCTTTAACAAAAACTTGCTAGAGACCCTAACTTAAAGCGGGCTTTCCTCTCGTGGGTTTGATAACTCAGGGTCAC
The DNA here is from genome assembly GCF_018294505.1 of Triticum aestivum. Lineage (NCBI taxonomy): Eukaryota > Viridiplantae > Streptophyta > Magnoliopsida > Poales > Poaceae > Triticum > Triticum aestivum. Next base: position 468,053,434 of record NC_057806.1, on the reverse strand, counting down.
CTCTGGGAAAATAGGGAAAATAGGTGAGAATACTTTCTGCTCCATTTCCGGATCACTAAAAGAAAGTAATCACCGACCTCCGACGGATCCCACGGCTGCTGGTTCATCTGGACGCGCGGGGAAGCTGGCGACCCCGCCATCCGCCGATCCCGCGACGACGTGCCCACACACGAAAAGCTCTTCCGGCTTCAGAAACAATGTAGGCGCCCATGAATCTGAGCCCCAACATCTCGACTAGCATCCGGCGATGCTCTCTTTGCCTCCATCGTGGGCGACGAAGTAGGGATATAATTGAGGAGGAAGTGGGGCAATAGAGTGGGCAAAGGAGTTGGCGACGGAGTGCGGTGGGTAGGAAATGAGGAGGAGTGAGGGACAGAGTGCATTCGGGGCGGCGTGGCTATTTCACGAACGAAAAGCTGACGTGGGTACTTTTGTGTGATAGCCTGGCTTATTAGGGATGATAGACTACTCATATAATTCCTTCTTTTCCAGGAGCCCATTCAGAAAGAACTCCAAAGTTAAGCGTGCTCAGCTTGGAGTAATTTCAGGATGGATGACCAATCGAGAAGTTGCTCCCGGGTGTGCACGAGTGAGGACAAAGTGCGCAGAAAAGACTAGTATTGATTTGTGGGGCTAGTCTAGATCCCGTCAGGAGTAACAACCACCGGCGGGTGTGTTCGGGGCGTTACAAGTTGGTATCAGAGCCGACCCTCGTGGTTACACGGATGTTTGTGGACAGATGCGCAGTCATGTTGTTCATGACGTTTGTGATCCGTCGTGGCACACGACATGGCATATGTACTGGACTGGATGCACAGACGTATGTACCAAGAGGGAACGTTCATGTGGCCCGACGAGGACATCAGTTCCTCTGAGTGGGGGTGTATGTGATAGCCTGGCTTATTAGGGATGATAGACTACTCATATCAATAAGGAATTCCTTCTTTTCCGGGAGCCCATTCGGAAAAAACTCCAAAGTTAAGCGTGCTCAGCTTGGAGTAATTTCAGGATGGGTGACCGATCGAGAAGTTGCTCCTGGGTGCGCACGAGTGAGGACAAAGTGCGCAGAAAAGACAATATTGATTTGTGGGGCCAGTCTAGATCCCGTCAGAAGTAACGACCACCGGCGGGTGTGTCCGGGACGTTACATTTTGCATATTGTAAGATTCGTGCAACCATCTCACGGTTCAGAGCGCGTTCGGGACGGAAAGCTTAAAATTTGACGTTCGAGCGTTAAGATTTCTTTAAAACAAAAATAACATACATTAATTGGTGAAAAGTATTATCAAATGTTGGATGGAAAAATCACATTAATTACGGACAGTGTCATTATTTTTCTGTTATGACTATAGCATGTGTATACTCGGTTAAATAACTCAAGCGAGGATCGCCTTAATTTCGGAAAGTATCGTTTATGTGGGCTCCTCCTAAAATCTCTCGTCCCCTTTTTATCATCTTCACGTTCCGCCACACGATCCTACCCGACGACGTCAATGTGGGACAAGCCATGAAAAAAAACACTCACGACATCTCTATTGAGGCATTCTTAATTAATCAGCAAAATGTGGTTTCCCTGTTGCAAACCCACATGCAACTAGCTAGTATATTAATCAGTAAAATGTGGTCTCACCAAAACCTTAGAAAAAACATATTACTCATCTTATGCCAAGAGAGACACCTTAGAATGGACAACATTCAAACCCACTCTGATAATGGGAGCACTGAGGTCATCGTCGGCGAGGGTGGGAAGAAGGATAAGTGACAACACAGATGAGATGACATGTGCTGTAATAAAGTACAAGAACCTACCGGGGGTCTTAAGTCATAATTATTGGGTTAAGGGGTGGTATTTTTCCCGTTGTAATGGATGATGTCTACTACACAACCTTCTTCTTGTAGACGTTGTTGGGCCTCCAAGTGCAAAGGTTTGTAGGACAGTAGCAAATTTCCCTCAAGTGGATAAGTGGATGACCTAAGGTTTATCAATCCGTAGGAGGCGTAGGATGAAGATGGTCTCTCTCAAGCAACCCTGCAACCAAATAACAAAGAGTCTCTTGTGTCCCCAACACACCCAATACTAGGTGCACTAGTTCGGCGAAGAGATGGTGATACAAGTGGTATATGGATGGTAGATAAAGGTTTTTGTAATCTGAAATTGTAAAAATAGCAAGGTAACTAATGATAAAAGTGAGTGTAAACGGTATTGCAATGATAGGAAACAAAGCCTAGGGTTCATACTTTCACTAGTGTAAGTCCTCTCAACAATAATAACATAATTGGATCACATAACTATCCCTCAACATGCAACAAAGAGTCACTCCAAAGTCACTAATAGAGGAGAACGAACGAAGAGATTATGATAGGGTACGAAACCACCTCAAAGTTATTCTTTCCAATCAATCCGTTGGGCTATTCCTATAGGTGTCACAAACAGCCCTAGAGTTCATACTAGAATAACACCTTAAGACACAAATCAACCAAAACCCTAATGTCACCTAGATACTCCAATGTCACCTCAAGTATCCATGGGTATGATTATACGATAGGCATCACACAATCTCAGATTCATCTATTCAACCAACACATAGAACCTCAAAGAGTGCCCCAAAGTTTCTACCGGAGAATCACGACAAAAACGTGTGCCAACCCCTATGCATAGGTTCATGGGCGGAACCCGCAAGTTGGTCACCAAAATATACATCAAGTGAATCACGTGATATCCCATTGTCACCACAGATATGCACGGCAAGACATACATCAAGTGTTCTCAAATCTATAAAGACTCAATCCGATAAGATAACTTCAAAGGGGAAACTCAATTCATTACAAGAGAGTAGAGGGGGGAAGAAACATCATAGGATCCAAATATAATAGCAAAGCTCGCGATACATCAAGATCGTATCATCTCAAGAACACGAGAGAGAAAGAGAGATCAAACACATAGCTACTGGTACATACCCTCAGCCCCGAGGGAGAACTACTCCCTCCTCATCATGGAGAGCACTGGGATGATGAAGATGGCCACCGGAGAAGGATTGCCCCCTCCGGCAGGGTGCCGGAACGGGTCTAGATTGGTTTTCGGTGGCTACGGAGGCTTCTGGCGGCGGAACTCCCGATCTATCGTCTGTTCTGGAAGTTTTTGGATACGTAGGTATTTATGGGTGAAAGAAGTACGTCGGTGGAGCTTCGGGGGCCCCATGAGGCAGGGGGCGTGCCGTAGGGGGGCGCCCCCACCCTCGTGAGCACCTCCCTTGGCTCCTGACGTGGGGTCCAAGTCCATCCGGTAGCTTTCCTTCCAAAAATAACTTCTCCAGTTGATTTCGTTCCGTTTCGACTCCGTTTGATATTCCTTTTCTTCGAAACACTGAAATAGGCAAAAAACAGCAAATCTGGGTTGGGCCTCCGGTTAATAGGTTAGTCCCAAAAATAATATAAAAGTATAATAAAGACCAATATTGCCCAAAACAGTAGATAACATAGCATGGAGCAATAAAAAATTATAGATACGTTGGAGACGTATCAGCATCCCCAAGCTTAATTCCTGCTCGTCCTCGAGTAGGTAAATGATAAAAGAAAGAATTTTTGATGTGGAATGCTAGTTGGCATAATTTCAATGCAATTCTTCTTAATTGTGGCATGAATATTCAGATTCGAAAGATTCAAGACAAAAGTTCATATTGACATAAAAATGATAATACCTCAAGCATACTAACTAAGCAATTATGTCTTCTCAAAATAACATGGCCAAAGAAAGTTCATCCCTACAAAATCATATAGTTTAGTCATGTTTCATTTTCGTCACACAAGAATGCTCTCATCATGCACAACCCCGATGACAAGCCAAGCAATTGTTTCATACTTTAGTAATCTCAAACCTATAAACTTTCACGCAATACATGAGCGCGAGCCATGGACATAACACTATAGGTGGAATACAATGGTGGTTGTGGAGAAGACAAAAAGGAGAAGATAGTCTCACATCAACTAGGCGTATAAACGGGCTATGGAGATGCCCATCAATAGATATCAATGTGAGTGAGTAGGGATTGCCATGCAACGGATGCACTAGAGCTATAAATGTATGAAAGCTCAATAAAAGAAACTAGTGGGTGTGCATCCAACTTGCTTGCTCACGAAGACCTAGGGCACTTGAGGAGGCACATTGTTGGAATATACAAGCCAAGTTCTATAATGAAAAATTCCCACTAGTATATGAAAGTGATAACATGAGAGACTCTCTACTATGAAGATCATGGTGCTAATTTGAAGCACAAGTGTGGTAAAAGGATAGTAGCATTGTCCCTTCTCTCTTTTTCTCTCATCATTTTTTTATTTGGCCTTCTCTTTTTTATGGCCTTTCTCCCTTTTTTGGGCCTTCTCTTTTTTTATGGCCTTTTTTTATTCCTCACTTGGGACAATGCTCTAATAATGATGATCATCACACTTCTATTTATTTACAACTCAATGATTACAACTCGATACTAGAACAAAGTATGACTCTATATGAATGCCTCCGGCGGTGTACCGGGATATGCAATGAACCAAGAGTGACATGTATGAAAGAATTATGAACGGTGGCTTTGCCACAAATACTATGTCAACTACATGATCATGCTAAGCAATATGACAATGATGAATGTGTCATGATAAACGGAATGGTGGAAAGTTGCATGGCAATATTGTAACACCCTCGATGCGACTATAGCTCCTACGTGTCGAGGCATGACTTAGAGACATAATCGCATTGAAGGCATATGTCACAAGTTAGGCAATCTTCACAACGTCCCATGTAATATGAATAATAAAGGGGAGAACATAGTTGGCTTACACTCGCCACGTCAATCAAGAACATAAATAACATTACATCATCCAAAACACTCATGGCCCGACTACGGTGCCAAAATAGAAGAAAACCCAACATGCGACACGGTCTCAATCACCCCCAACTGGGCACCACTACTGATCATCGGGAAAGGATACGTAGTAACGCTGAGAGTCCTCGTCGAACTCCCACTTGAGCTCGTACTCGTCACCTGGAGCGGAATCACCTGGACCTGCATCTGGAGTTATAGTATCTGTGAGCCACAGGGACTCAGCAATCTCGTACCCTCGCGATCAAGACTATTTAAGCTTATAGGAAAAAGGGTAAGGCAAAAATATATGTGTGGAGCTGCAGCAAGCGACTAGCATATATGATGACTATCTTATTTGCAAAAGAGAGCGAGAAGAGGAGGCAAAGCACGAGCGAGAAGCTAGAGAGCAACCTGCGCAAACATTACTCCAACACCGTGTCCACTTCCCGGACTCCGCCGAGAAGAGGCCATCACGGTAACACACTCAGTTGATTCATTTTTAATTAATTAAGGTTCAAGTTGTCTACAACCGGACATTAACAAATTCTCATCTTCCCATAACCGCGGGCACGGCTTTTGAAATTTCAATCCCTGCAGGGGAGTCCCAACTTAGCCCATGACAAGCTCTCACGGTCAACAAAGGAATAGACCTCCTCCCAAGACGTTCCGATCAGACTCGGTATCTCGGTAATTCAAGACACTTCGACAGGTTAAAACAAATCCAGCAACACCGCCCGAATGTGCCGACAAATCCCGATAGGAGCTGCACATATCCCTTTCTCAGGGCACACTCAGATGAACACTACGTACAACTAAAACCAACCCTCAAGTTGCCCCGAGGTGGCGCTGCAAGTGGCTCTATTTGGACCAACACTCAGAGGAGCACTGGCCCGGGGGGTTTAAAATAAGATGACCCGCAGGCTCCGGAAACCCGAGGGAAAAAGAGGCTAGGTGGCAAATGGTAAGACCAAGGTTGGGCATTGCTGGAAAAGCTTTAATCAAGGCGAACTATCAAGGGGTTCCCATTAAAACCCAACCGCGTAAGGAACGCAAAAATCCGGGAACATAACACCGATATGACGGAAACTAGGGCGGCAAGAGTGGAACAAAACACTAGGCGAGAGGCCGAGCCTTCCACCCTTTACCAAGTATATAGATGCATTAAGATAACATAGCAATATAATGATATCCCAACAAGTAAATAAATGTTCCAACAAGGAACGACTCCAATCTTCACCTGCAACTAGCAACGCTATAAGAGGGGGCTGAGCAAAGCGGTAACATAGCCAATCAACGGTTTGCTAGGACATGGTGGGTTAGAGGTTGACATGGCAATTGGGAGGCTGACAAGCAAATGGTAGGCATCGTAGCATTGGCATAGCAAAGAGCGAGCAAACTAGCATAGCAAAGATAGTAGTGATTTCGAGGGTATGATCATCTTGCCTGCGCAGTTGTCAGAGTTGACTGGATCCTCACAAGCAAACTCAAAGGTTTCCTCGGTAGCGAACTCGTCTCCCGGCTCTACCCAAACAAGACAAACAAGCAACAAGGATACAATCAACCATGTGCAAGGATCAAGCGATATGATGCAATGATGATATGCTATGTGGGATGCGATGCGGGATGCAAAATGCAAGATATGACAGGAAATGCATGAACCTGGCGTCAACTTGGAATTCCAAGGGTGCCACTGGAAAGATGAGATGAAATCGCTTGAAAACGATATAAAAATCATCGGAATCGGAGTTACGGTTTGGAAATGGCAATCGTTTTAAGAATGACACCGGTCTACGATTTACAGCAAGTAGGCATCTAAATGCATTGAAATGAACATGCTACAGCCACCAAACATGACAACAAAATACATGGCAGGGATGCACACAAGATGCTTAACAAAAGACTAGCACCGAGCCACGGCCAATTCATCCATTATGAGGTTCAAACAAGCATGGCAAAAACGCAAATGCAAAACAGATTCCAGACTTAGTGAAATTAACACTTGTCTGGAATTCCAGATCATGAAGCCCTCTTCGGAGCAGCAAAACAACATGATACATGACCTGATTAAGACAAGTAAGAACATGGCATGGAGCTACTCAACAAGCTTAACAAAAGTCCCTAAATGACCTGGGGCCAAAAGGGATCACAAAATATACTAACGGGCACACGAACATAGCTCAAACACAATCAGTTTTCAGACTTAGTGAAAACTGAGACATGCTGAAATATAACTCGCGAAGGCATGTAAACGAGCTCGATGCACTCACTACGGTGCAAGTCATGGCAAGGCAAGCATACATCCATTAAGAATGCACAAAATGCTAGCTAGACATGGCAAGAACAATGGCATAGCATGCACGGATCAACTACAATAACATCGGCAAAATCGCAAACGAGTTGACGATCTGCCCAGATTCACCACGAAGCAAAAGTAGAGCTGGATTGACTCAAGCTAGGGTGCTCCATAAATGCAAACAAAGACATGGATGGATAGAGAATAACATGATTAACAAAACTCCCTTACTGATCATCCTCAAAAGAGGCACGGATCACTAGGAAACAAGCTGAACATATGGCATCATGAACTAAATAATCCCAGACTTAGTGAAAACTACTAAGTCCCTGAAAACAGATTTACCGGGTGCCTCACTTTGCAAGCTTGCACAAGTCACCACACACATCCTAAAAATGCATGGGTTGCACCTCTGCAAAGAAGACAAAATCCATAACAAAACATATGAAGGACTCACAGGCATAGCATGCACACAATAATCATGGCAAAAATGACAAAAGTCTAAGATGAACTAGCAGATCTGACAATTAACTCACGAAGCCTCCTTCTAACAGCATTTCGGGCATCAAGATGAACTCAAATGAAAATGATGCAATGGATTTAAATAATGTACTCGTCGAGTCGAACATTTTGATATGCTATATGTCCAAATCGGAGCTACGGATGCAAAGATATCACTGGTCAAAGTATGCACAAAAATTAGGGTTCGGGGAGGCAAAAGTCAACCGTGAGGAGTAGATCTCAGATCTGGCACTGTTCACCGGCACGGATTCCGAGGCTCACCGGAGATGGAGCTCGCCGAAGCTCGAGGTGGGACGCGGCGGCCAGAGTGGTGGGGAAGGCGGCGCCGGTGACGAGGTGGCGAGGGGCGGCGGCCGGCGACGAGGCGGCCCGGGGCGGCGCTTGCCCCGGCCGGAAATGGCGAGGCGGCGGCGGTCTTCGCGGGCGGCGGCGATGGAGCACGGCGGCCAGTGTGCCGGAGTACGGCGGCGGTGGCCGTGGGCGAGGAGGAAGAAGAGGGCGTGGGGCGGCGGTGGCTTCGGGCCCTCGGGGGCCCGACGTGGGCCTGGCGGGCCGGCGGCGCTGAGGCGGCGATGTGGGGCGTCGCGGGCTGACGTGGCGGCATCCCGTTGGTCGGTGGTGGCGGGCGGACGCGTCCGGTTGCGGTCGGACGTGTCCGATGGCGGCGGAGTAGATTTTTTTAGGGTTTCGAGGGGGAGGAGATCCGAAAAACGAAGGGTCTATTTATAGGCATAAGTGGAGCTAGGAGAGTCCAAATGAGGTGCGGTTTTCGGCCACGCGATCGTGATCGAACGCTCTAGGTGATGGAGCAGAGTTTGGTGGGTTTTGGGCAAAATTGAAGGGGTGTTGGGCTGCAACACACACGAGGCCTTTTCGGTCCCTCGGTTAACCGTTGGAGTATCAAACGAAGTCCAAATGATACGAAACTTGACAGGCGGTCTACCGGTAGTAAACCAAGGCCGCTTGGCAAGTCTCGGTCCAATCCGGAAATGTTTAATCCCCACACACGAAAGAAAGCTAGAAATGACCACCGGAGGAGAACGAAGTGCCGGAATGCAAAACGGACAACGGGGAAAATGCTCGAATGCATGAGATGAACACGTATGCAAATGCAATGCACATGACGACATGATATGAGATGCATGACAAAGACAACAACACACGGAGACAAAGACCCGAAACCGAGAAATAAATATAACTTAACGCCGAAAACGGCAAGAGTTGGAGTACAAATTGGGAAAGTTACATCCGGGGTGTTACAACACTCCACCACTACGAAAAGATCTCGTCCCGAGATCTAGGACTGAAAGAACTCCGGGTACTCAGAACGGAGGTGATCCTCGCATTCCCAGGTAGCTTCACGGTCGGAATGGTGAGACCACTTGACTTTGAGGAATTTGATTGACTTGTTGCGAGTCTTGCGTTCGGTCTCTTCAAGAATAGCAACTGGGTGCTCACGATAGGAGAGATCTTCTTGGAGCTCAATGTCCTCGAAGTTGACGGTGCGTTCAGGAGTCTTGAAGCACTTTCAAAGCTGAGAGACGTGGAACACATCATGAACATTTGCAAAGTTTGAAGGAAGCTCGAGTTGATAGGCGAGGTCGCCTCTCTTGCTGACAATCTTGAAAGGTCCCACGTATCTAGGGGCAAGCTTCCCTTTGATACCGAAGCGACGAGTACCTTTCATAGGAGAGACGCGGAGATAAACATGATCTCCGATCTCGAAAGCTAAATCACAGTGCTTACTATCATAGTAGCTCTTCTGGCGGGATTGGGCTGCTTTGAGGTTATCTCGAATAACTTTGCACATTTCTTCTGCTTCTGTGATTAAGTCATTACCCAGCAGCTGACGTTCACCGGTTTCAGACCAGTTGAGAGGGGTACGACACTTCCTGCCATACAGAATTTCAAAATGGGCCTTGCCCGAACTTGCTTGAAAACTGTTGTTATAGGAGAATTCAGCATAAGGAAGACAATCCTCCCACTTCATGCCGAAGGAGATCACACAAGCCCTGAGCATATCTTCAAGAATCTGGTTGACACGCTCGACTTAACCGCTTGTTTGAGGATGGAAAGCTATGCTGAAGCGGATGTTGGTGCCCATGGCCTTCTGAAAAGAATCCCAAAACTTCGAGGTAAAGATGCTGCCACGGTCTGAAGAGATCACTTGAGGAATACCGTGCAGAGAGACAATGCAAGAGGTATAGAGTTCCGTCAATCGAGCTGCGATGATCGACTCTTTGATAGGCAGAAAATGAGCCACTTTGGTGAGTTTATCGATGACAACAAATATAGCATCATTGCCACGCTTGGACTTTGGAAACCCAGTCACGAAGTCCGTTTCAATGTGGTCAAACTTCCATTCTGAAATGGCAAGAGGTTGGAGGAGACCTGCTGGCCTTTGGTGTTCTGCCTTCACTCTTCTGCAGACATCACATTCATTCACGAATTGAGCGATCTCGCGCTTCATTCGAGTCCACCAATAAGCTTGCTTGAGGTCCTGATACATCTTCATGCTCCCAGGGTGGATGGAGAGGAGAGAATTGTGAGCCTCGTTCATGATCACTTTACGGAGGTAACCTTTGGGTACAACAATATGATCCTCGAAGAAGAGAGTGTCCTTGTCATCAAGGCGGTAGCACTTGTACTTGGACTGACTCTTCGCAATCCCAATCTTCATCTTTTTCACCATAGCATCAAGAAGCTGGGCTTGGCGAATCTGGTCTTCTAAGGTAGGAGAGACTTGAAGGTTGGCGAGGAAACCTTGAGGAACAACTTGCAGATTAAGCTTGCGGAAAGCTTCACAAAGCTCGGGTTGATAAGACTTGAGAATCAGACTGTTGCAGTAGGCCTTTCTGCTCAAAGCGTCAGCAATCACATTAGCCTTGCCTGGAGTATACTCAATACTCGGATTATACTCTTGAATCATTTCGACCCATCGAGTTTGCCTGAGGTTGAGATTAGGCTGAGTGAAGATGTACTTGAGACTCTTGTGACCAGTGAAAATGTCCACTTTCCTTCCCAATAGAAGATGTCTCCAAGTCAACAGAGCATGCACAACTGCTGCCAACTCGAGATCATGAGTAGGGTAGTTCTTCTCATTAGGCTTCAACTAGCGAGATGTATAAGCAACCACTTTCTTCTCTTGCATCAAAACTGCGCCAATACCTTGGAGAGAGGCATCACAAAAGACCTCGTATGGCTTGGATTCATCAGGTGGAGTCAGAACTGGAGCAGTGATCAACTTCTCTTTCAAAGTGTTGAAAGCAATATCACACTCCGGAGACCAAACGTACTTGACGTGCTTCTGAAGAAGATTATAGAGAGGCTTCGCGATCTTAGAAAAGTTTTCAACGAATCTTCGGTAATAGCTTGCTAGACCGAGAAAACTGCGGAGTTGCTTCACGTTCTGAGGAGGTTCCCAATTCACAACTGCGGACACCTTCTCAGGATTCACGGAAATGCCCTTGGCAGAGATGATATGACTAAGATAAAGAACCTCATCGAGCCAAAATTCGCACTTGGAGAACTTGGCGTAGAACTGATGTTCTCTGAGCTTATCGAGAACCAAACGCAAATGCTTGGCATGATCTTCCTTGTTCTTCGAGAAAACTAGAATGTTGTCGAGATAGACCAAAACGAAGTCATTGGTGTAGGCGTTGAAGATGAAGTTCATCATGCGAGAGAACGTCGGAGGAGCGTTGGCGAGGCCAAAAGACATGACAGTGTATTCATATGAACCAAAGCTTGTTCTGAACACTGTCTTGGGAATATCTTCTTCAGGAATGCGAATCTGGTGATAACCCATACGGAGATCAAGCTTGGAGAATACTTGAGCACCTTTGAGTTGTTCGAACAGCTCATTGATGTTGGGAAGTGGGTATTTGTTCTTGATGGTCTTCTTGTTCACTGGAAGGTAATCAACACAAAGTCGGTCCGTTCCATCCTTCTTCTTCACAAAAAGAACACCACAACCCCACGGAGAAGAACTAGGCCGGATGAGACCCATTCTTTCTTGCTCATCGAGTTGCTTCTTCAGCTCCTTCAACTCTTCAGGTCCGAGCTTGTAAGGACGTTTGCACACAGGTTCCGTGCCAGACTCAAGTTCAATAACGAATTCAATTGGCCGGTGCGGAGGCATTCCTGGAAGCTCTTCTGGAAAGACGCCTTGATATTCGCAAACGATTGGAATTTGAGAGATGGCATCCAATTCACCCTTCTCATTGAGAGAAAACAGACGGATAGTATCATCACGAGCGGCAAAGACAATTACATCCTCAGACGAATGAGTCAATTGAATCTGCCTGGCTGCACAATCAAGCTGAGCCTTGTGCTTAGAAAGCCAATCCATTCCGAGAATAAGATCAATATCCGAGTTACCAAGAACCACCGGAGAAGAGAGAAACTTGTAATCGCCCAACGTGATAGAGACATCCGGGACGCAATTGTTAGAAGTCATTTGCTTGCCCGGAGACACAATCTTCAATGGAACAGGAATCCTTTCGGTCACAAAATCATGCTTGGCCACAAATGGAGTTGAAATAAAAGAAAGCGATGCACCAGTGTCAAAAAGAACTTTTGCAGGAATATCGTTAACAGGAAGGTTACCCATGATCACATCTGGTGAGTCCTTTGCCTGAGCTGCATTTAGCAGATTGACCTTGGCGTGCTTGGGGTTATGCTTGACCACAGCTGTACTTGCTGATCTGACAGGAGGAGGAGGAGGAAGACGCCTCTGGTTGAAACACTTGTTGGCATAGTGACCCTTCTGTTGGCACTTGTTGCACGTGACCTCTGAAAGCGGACGGTGATACGGAGCACTCGATCTTGGAGCTTGAGACGAAGTCTTGTTCTGAAAGCCAGGGTTGGGTGGGTGGGAAGAACCACTGCCACCTTTGCTCTTCTGCTGATACGGCTGACGGAACGGAGGAGGAGGAAGCCAGAACTTCTGCTGCTTGGCCACTTGAGTAGAGGAAGAAGGAGTAACATCTCTGACTCGCTTCCTGGAAGCATCACACCTCAACTGAGCAGCCTCTTGCTTCAGTGCCATGTTGTAGAACTCATCGTATCTCAAGGGCTCGAAGAGAACAAGAGCGAGTTGAATATCTTCTCTGAGACCACCCCTGAACTGATATATCATGCTCTTCTCATCAGGCACGTCCTGCTTGGCAAAGCAGGCGAGCTTCTGGAACAACTTGTTGTAGTCATAGACAGACAAAGAGCCTTGCTTCAGATTGCGGAATTCCTCATGCTTGCTTTCAACCACGCTCTGCGGAATATGATGAGCTCGGAAATCTCGACGGAAATCATCCCAAGTGATAACACGTCCACCTCTGGAGTCCTTGTACTACTGGAACCATCCTGCAGCTTGATCTTTGAGTTGGAAGGAAGCGAACTTGACAAAGTCCACAGGCCTGACGTTATTGCACTCGAAATGCTTACACAGATCCACAAGCCAGTCGTCAGCATCGGTTGCCTCAACACAATTGCTGAAAGTCTTTGGCCTGTTAGCAAGGAACTGGTTGAGTGTAGCAAAGTGACTCTGATTGCTGCCTTGATTCCCTTGACTGCCTTGATTGCGCTCTTGAAGAATTTCCATGATCAGCTGAGTGTTTGCATTGGTTGCGGCCATCACAGCTTGCCATGCCTCTGGAGGAGGTGGAGGTAGTGGCGGATCAGGATTCGGAGTCATGCGCGTTGGAGGAGCCATCCTGAAGAGGTTGACCACCATTAGCACATTGACAGATAAATATTGAAGCTGAATCCAATGGAATGAAAATTGCAACATATAGTCTGCACATCCGAACAAAATGAACGAATGCATTCCTCTTGAAATGGTCACGTATCCATAAATTGAGAAGCCACGTAGAATTAAGATAGAGAAATAACCAACAAGGTACGGATCAAGAACGAATAATCGGTAAGAAATCCCAATCTCAAACCAATATCCGTGGAAGAAGAACTAGAGCTACTAGAATTCCCACGTATGAAACTCCCGAACTTTTCCGGTTATGCAATCAGGTGTTGGGGATACAGGGGAAGCATAATATCTCACCCAAACTAGCAAATCCTACATCCAGCTATATCCATCCTTCAACACATAACCAAGAAAACTTCGGAAACCATCTACCTCAACCTTCGAAAAGCATCCGTTATACAAGTTATGGCGATACTCCCGAACTCCCGCCCCAGTACTGGGTGGCGTCGAGGTTATCTCACCAACGAACTGCATAAAAGAGATTTTCGTGTTGGGGAACGTAGCAGAAATTCAAAATTTTCCTACGTGTCACCAAGATCTATCTATGGAGAGACTAGCAACGAGGGGAAGGAGAGTGCATCTACATACCCTTGTAGATCTCTAAGCGGAAGCGTTCAAGAGAACGGGGTTGATGGAGTCGTACTCGTCGTGATCCAAATCACCGGAGATCCTAGTGCCGAATGGACGGCACCTCCGCGTTCAACACACGTACAGCCCGACGACGTCTCCCACGCCTTGATCCAGCAAGGAGAGAGGGAGAGGTTGAGTAAGACTCCATACAACAGCAGCACAACGGCGTGGTGGTGATGGAGGAGCGTGGCTATCTTGCAGGGCTTCGCCAAGCACCGCGGGAGAGGAGAAAGGAGAAAGAGAGGTAGGGCTGCACCAACGGGGAGAGGAACTCATCTCGTGTCTTGGGCATCCCCAAAACCTCCACTATATATAGGGGCAAGGGGGAGGGGGAGGCGCCCTAGGGTTTCCCCTAGGGGGGGGGGGCGGCCAGGGCAGATGGGATCTACCCCTTGGGTGACTTGGCCCCCAAGCCAGGATGTGGGAACCCTTAGATGGGGCGCCCCAAACCCCTGGTCACGTGGGAATAGGTGAGGGGGGCACACAGCCCCTTAGTGGTCTGGTTTGCCCCCTTCCCTTGGCCCATGAAGCCCCCAACACTTGCCGGGGCTCCCGAAACACCTTTCGGTCATGCTGGTCATCACCCAGTACCTCCGGAACACTCCCGGACTCCAAAACCCTTCGTCCAATATATCAATCTTTACCTCCGGACCATTCCGAAACTCCTGGTGATGTCCGAGATCTCATCCGGGACTCCGAACTACCTTCGGTAACCACATACAAGCTTCCTTTATAACCCTAGCGTCACCGAACCTTAAGTGTGTAGACCCTACGGGTTCGGGAGACATGCAGACATGACCGAGACGTTCTCCGGTCAATAACCAACAGCGGGATCTGGATACCCATGTTGGCTCCCACATGTTCCACGATGATCTCATAGGATGAACCATGATGTCAAGGACTTAATCAATCCCGTATTCAATTCCCTTTGTCTATCGGTATGATACTTGCCCGAGATTCGATCGTCGGTATCCCGATACCTTGTTCAATCTCGTTACCGGCAAGTCTCTTTACTCATTCCGTAACACATCATCCCGTGATCAACTCCTTGATCACATTGTGCACATTATGATGATGTCCTACCGAGTGGGCCCAGAGATACCTCTCCATCACACGGAGTGACAAATCCCAGTCTCAATTCGTGCCAACCCAACAAACACTTTCGGAGATACCCGTAGTGTACCTTTATAGCCACCCAGTTACGTTGTGATGTTTGGCACACCCAAAGCACTCCTACGGTATCCGGGAGTTGCACAATCTCATGGTCTAAGGAAATGATACTTGACATTAGAAAAGCTTTAGCATACAAACTACACAATCTTGTGCTAGGCTTAGGATTGGGTCTTGTCCATCACATCATTCTCCTAATGATGTGATCCCGTTATCAACGACATCCAATGTCCATGGTCAGGAAACCGTAACCATCTATTGATCAACGAGCTAGTCAACTAGAGGCTTACTAGGGACATGGTGTTGTCTATGTATCCACACATGTATCTGAGTTTCCTATCAATACA
Organism: Triticum aestivum; assembly: GCF_018294505.1. Classification (NCBI taxonomy): domain Eukaryota; kingdom Viridiplantae; phylum Streptophyta; class Magnoliopsida; order Poales; family Poaceae; genus Triticum; species Triticum aestivum. Next base: position 468,037,861 of record NC_057806.1, on the reverse strand, counting down.
ATTCTAGCATGGATAATAAACGATTATCATGAACAAGGAAATATAATAATAACTTATTTATTATTGCCTCTAGGGCATATTTTCAACAGTCTCCCACTTGCACTAGAGTCAATAATCTAGTTCACATCGCCATGTGATTAACACTCACAGGTCACATCGCCATGTGACCAACATCCAAAGAGTTTACTAGAGTCAATAATCTAGTTCACATCACTATGTGATTAACACTCAATGAGTTCTGGGTTTGATCATGTTGCTTGTGAGAGAGGTTTTAGTCAACGGGTCTGCAACATTCAGATCCGTATGTATTTCGCAAATTTCTATGTCATCTTGTAGATGCAACTACTACGCTATATTTGGAGCTATTCCAAATAACTGTTCTACTATATGAATCCAGTTTACTACTCAGAATAATCTGGATTAGTGTCAAAGTTCGCATCGGCGTAACCCTTTACGACGAACTCTTTTACCACCTCCATAATCGAGAAAATTCCTTAGTCCACTAGTTACTAAGGATAACTTTGACCGTTGTCTTGTGATCCATTCTTGGATCACTCTTGTACCCCTTGACTGACTCATGGCAAGGCACATTTCAGGTGCGGTACACAGCATAGCATACTGTAGAGCCTATGTCTTAAGCATAGGGGACGACCTTCGTCCTTTCTCTCTATTCTGCCATGGTCGAGCTTTAAGTCTTAACTTCATACCTTACAACTCAGGCAAGAACTCCTTCTTTGACTGATCCATCTTGAACACCTTCAAGATCATGTCAAGGAATGTGCTCATTTGAAAGTACCATTAAGCATTTTGATCTATCCTTATAGATCTTGATGCTCAATGTTCAAATAGCTTAATCCAGGCTTTCCATTGAAAAACACTTTCCAAATAACCCTATATGCTTTCCAGAAATTCTACGTCATTTCTGATCAACAATATGTCAACAACATATATTCATCAGAAATTCTATAGTGCTCCCACTCACTTCTTTGGAAATACAAGTTTCTCATAAACTTTGTATAAACCCAAAATCTTTGATCATCTCATCAAAGCATACATTCCAACTCCGAGATGCTTACTCCAGTCCCTAGAAGGATAGCTGGAGCTTTGCATACTTATTAGCATCTTTCAGGATTGACAAAACCTTCCGGTTGTATCACATACAACCTTTCCTCAAGAAAATCGTCGAGGAAACAATGTTTTGACATCCTATCTGCAAGATTTCATAAATAATGCAGTAATTGCTAATATAATTCCAACAGACTCTTGGCATCGCTACGAGTGAGAAAGTCTCATTGTAGTCAACTCCTTGAACTTGTCGGAAAACATCTTAACGACAAGTCGAGCTTTCTTAATGGTGATACTTACCATCATTGTCCGTCTTCCTTTTAAAATCCATCTGTACTCAATAGCCTTACGACCATCGAGCCGTTCTGCCAAAGTCTACACTTTGTTTTCATACATGGATCCTCTCTCGAATTTTATGGCCTCGAGCCATTTATCGGAATCCGGGCCCACCATCGCTTCTCCATAGCTCGTAGGTTCATTGTTGTCTAGCAACATGACTTCCAAGACAGGATTACGTATCACTCTGAAGTAGTACGCATCCTTGTCATCCCACGAGGTTTGGTAGTGACTTGATCTGATGTTTCATGATCACTATCATAAGCTTCCACTTCAATTGGTGTAGGTGCCACAGGAACAACTTCCTGTGCCCTACCACACACTAGTTGAAGAGACGGTTCAATAACCTCATCAAGTCTCCACCATCCTCCCACTCAATTCTTTCGAGAGAAACTTTTCCTCGAGAAAGGACCCGATTCTAGAAACAATCCCTTATTGCTTTCGGATATGAGACAGGAGGTATACCCAACTGTTTTGGGTGTCCTATGAAGATGCATTTATCCACTTTGGGTTCGAGCTTATCAGCCTGAAACTTTTTTCACATAAACGTCGCAGCCCCAAACTTTTAAGAAACGACAACTCAGGTTTCTCCAAACCATAGTTCAAACGGTTTCGTCTCAACGGAATTACGTGGTGCCCTATTAAAGTGAGTGCGGTTGTCTCTAATGCCTAACCCATAAACTATCGTGGTAATTCGATAAGAGACATCATGGTACGCACCATATCCAATAGGGTGCAACTATGATGCTCGGACACACCATTACACTATGGTGTTCCAGGCTGTATCAGTTGTGAAACAATTTCCACAATGTCTTAATTCTGTGCCAAACTCGTAATTCAGATATTCATCTCCATGATCATATCATAGATATTTTATCCTCTTGTCACGACGATCTTTCAACTTCACCCTGAAATTACTTGAACCTTTCAATAATTCAGACTCGTGATTCATCAAGTAAATATACTCAACATTTACTCAAATCATCCGTGAAGTAAGAACATAACGATATCCACTACACGCCTCAGCACTCATTGGACTGCACACATCAAAATGTATTACTTCCAACAAGTAGCTTTCTGGTTCCATTTTACTGAAACCGAGGCTTTCAGTCATCTTGCCCATGTGGTATGATTTGCATGTCTCAAGTGATTCCAAAATCAAGTGAGTCCAAACGGTCCATTTGCGTGGAGTTTCTTCATGCATATATACCAATAGGCATGGTTCGCATGTCTCAAGTGATTCAAAATCAAGTGAGTCCAAAGATCCATCAACATGGAGCTTCTTCATGCGTTTTATACCGATATGACTTACGTGGTAGTGCCACAAGTAGGTGGTACTATCATTACTATCTTTTGGCATGAACATGTGTATCACTACGATCGAGATTCAATAAACCATTCATTTCAGGTGCAAGACCATTGAAGGTATTATTCAAATAAACAGAGTAACCATTATTCTCCTTAAATGAATAACCTTATTGCGATAGACATAATCCAATCACGTCTATGCTCAACGCAAACACCAAAAAACAATTGTTTAGGTTTAACACCAATCTCTATGGTAGAGGGAGCGTGTGATGCTTGATCATATCAACATTGGAAACACTTCCAACACATGTCGTCAGCTCACCTTTAGTTAGACTCCATTTTATTCCGTAGCTTTTATTTCGAGTTACTAACACTTAGCAACCGAACCGGTATCTAATACCCTGGTGCTACTTAGGAGTACTAGTAAAGTACATATCAACACAATGTATATCCAATACACTTCTATCAACCTTGCCAGCCTTCTCATCTACCAAGTATCTAGGGTAATTCTGTTCCAGTGGCTGTTCCCTTTATTACAGAAGCACTTAGTCTCGGGTTTGGGTTCAACCTTGGGTTTCTTCACTAGGGCAGCAGCTGAATTGCCGTTTCATGAAGTATCCCTTCGTGCCCTTGCCCTTCTTGAAACTAGTGGTTTCACCAACCATCAACAATTGATGCTCCTTCTTGATTTCTACTTTTGTGGTGTCAAACATCGCTAATATCTCAAGGATCATCATATATGTCCCTGATATATTATAGTTCATCACAAAGCTCTAGCAGCTTGGTGGTAATGACTTCGGAGAAACATCACTGTCTCATCTGGAAGATCAACTCCCACTTGATTCGAATGATTGTTGTACTCAGACAATCTGAGCACAAGCTCAACAATTGAGCTTTTCTCCTTAGTTTGCAGGCTAAGAAAATCATCGGAGGTCTTATACCTCTTGATGTGGGCACGAGCCTGAAATCCCAATTTCAGCCCTCGAAACATCTCATATGTTTCGCGACGTTTCAAAACCGTCTTCGGTGCCTCAACTCTAAACCATTTAACTGAACTATCACGTAGTTATCAAAACGTGTATGTCAGATGTTCGCAACATCCACAAACGACGTTCGAGGTTCAGCACACTGAGCGTTGCATTAAGGACATAAGACTTCTATGAAGCAATGAGGACAATCCTCAGTTTACGGACCTAGTCCGCATAATAGCTACTATCAACTTTCAACTAATTTTTCTCTAGGAACATATCTAAACAGTAGAACTATAGCGTGAGCTACGACATAATTTGCAAAATCCTTTTGACTATGTTCAGGATAATTAAGTTCATCTTATGAACTCCCACTCAGATAGACATCCCTCTAGTCATCTAAGTGATTACATGATCCGAGTCAACTAGGCTGTGTCCGATCATCACGTGAGACGGACTAGTCAACATCGGTGAACATCTTCATGTTGATCGTATCTTCTATACGACTCATGCTCGACCTTTCGGTCTTCTGTGTTCCGAGGCCATGTCTATACACATGCTAGGCTCGTCAAGTCAACCTAAGTGTTTGCATGTGTAAATCTGTCTTACACCCGTTGTATGTGAACGTTTGGATCAAACACCCGATCATCACGTGGTGCATTGAAACAACGAACTGTCACAACGGTGCACAGTTAGGGGGAACACTTTCTTGAAATTTTAATGAGGGATCATCTTATTTACTACCGTTGTTCTAAGCAAATAAGATGTATAAACATGATAAATATCACATGCAATCAAATAGTGACATGATATGGCCAATATCATATTGCTCCTTTTGATCTCCATCTTCAGGGCTCCATGATCATCATCGTCACCGGCATGACACCATGATCTCCATCATCATGATCTCCATCATCATGTCTTCTTGAAGTTGTCACGTCATCTATTACTTCTACTACTACAGCTAACGGTTAGCAATAAAGTAAAGTAATTACATGACGTTTATGTTGACACGCAGGTCATAAATAAATTAAGGCAACTCCTATGGCTCCTGCCGGTTGTCATACTCATCGACATGCAAGTCGTGATTCCTATTACAAGAACATGATCAATCTCATACATCACATATATCATTCATCACATCCTTTGGCCATATCACATCACATAGCATACCCTGCAAAAACAACTTAGACGTCCTCTAATTGTTGTTTGCATGTTTTACGTGGCTGCTATGGGTTTCTAGCAAGAACGTTTCTTACCTATGCAAAGACCACAACGTGATATGCCAATTGCTATTTACCCTTCATAAGGACCCTTTTCATCGAATCCGATCCGACTAAAGTGGGAGAGACAGACACCCGCCAGCCACCTTATGCAACTAGTGCATGTTTGTCGGTGGAACCGGTCTCACGTAAGCGTACGTGTAAGGTTGGTCCAGGCCGCTTCATCCCACAATGCCGCCGAATCAAGATTGGACTAGCAACGGTAAGCATATTGAACAAAATCAACGCCCACAACTACTTTGTGTTCTACTCGTGCATAGAATCTACGCAATAGACCTAGCTCATGATGCCACTGTTGGGGAACGTAGCAGAAATTCAAAATTTTCCTATGTGTCACCAAGATCTATCTATGGAGAGACTAGCAACGAGGGGAAGGAGAGTGCATCTACATACCCTTGTAGATCGCTAAGCGGAAGCATTCAAGAGAACGGGGTTGATGGAATCGTACTCGTCGTGATCCAAATCACCGGAGATCCTAGTGTCGAACGGACGGCACCTCCGCGTTCAACACACGTACAGCCCGATGATGTCTCCCATGCCTTGATCCAGCAAGGAGAGAGGGAGAGGTTGAGGAAGACTCCATCCAACAGCAGCACACCGGTGTGGTGGTGATGGAGGAGCGTGGCTATCCTGCAGGGCTTCACCAAGCACCGCGGGAGAGGAGAAAGGAGAAAGAGAGGTAGGGCTGCACCAATGGGGAGAGGAACTCATCTCGTGTCTTGGGCAGCCCCAAAACCTCCACTATATATAGGGGCAAGGGGGAGGGGGAGGCGCCCTAGGGTTTCCCCTAGGGGGGGCGGCGGCCAGGGCAGATGGGATCTACCCCTTGGGTGACTTGGCCCCCAAGCCAGGAGGTGGGAACCCTTAGATGGGGCGCCCCAAACCCCTGGTCACGTGGGAATAGGTGAGGGGGGCGCACAACCCCTTAGTGGGCTGGTTTGCCCCCTTCCCTTGGCCCATGAAGCCCCCCAACACTTGCCGGGGCTCCCGAAACACCTTTCGGTCATGCTGGTCATCACCCAGTACCTCCGGAACACTCCCGGACTCCAAAACCCTTCGTCCAATATATCAATCTTTACCTCCGGACCATTCCGGAACTCCTGGTGATGTCCGGGATCTCATCCGGGACTCCAAACTACCTTCGGTAACCACATACAAGCTTCCTTTATAACCCTAGCATCACCGAACCTTAAGTGTGTAGACCCTACGGGTTCGGGAGACATGCAGACATGACCGAGACGTTCTCCGGTCAATAACCAACAGCAGGATCTGGATACCCATGTTGGCTCCCACATGTTCCATGATGATCTCATCGGATGAACCACGATGTCAAGGACTTAATCAATCCCGTATTCAATTCCCTTTGTCTATCGGTATGATACTTGCCCGAGATTCGATCGTCGGTATCCCGATACCTTGTTCAATCTCGTTACCGGCAAGTCTCTTTACTCATTCCGTAACACATCATCCCGTGATCAACTCCTTGATCACATTGTGCACATTATGATGATGTCCTACCGAGTGGGCCCAGAGATACCTCTCCGTCACACGGAGTGACAAATCCCAGTCTCGATTCGTGCCAACCCAACAGACACTTTCGGAGATACTCGTAGTGTACCTTTATAGCCACCCAGTTACGTTGTGACGTTTGGCACACCCAAAGCACTCCTACGGTATCCGGGAGTTGCACAATCTCATGGTCTAAGGAAATGATACTTGAAATTAGAAAAGCTTTAGCATACGAACTACACGATCTTGTGCTAGGCTTAGGATTGGGTCTTGTCCATCACATCATTCTCCTAATGATGTGATCCCGTTATCAACGACATCCAATGTCCATGGTCAGGAAACCGTAACCATCTATTGATCAACGAGCTACTCAACTAGAGGCTTACTAGGGACATGGTGTTGTCTATGTATCCACACATGTATCTGAGTTTCCTATCAATACAATTCTAGCATGGATAATAAACGATTATCATGAACAAGGAAATATAATAATAACTTATTTATTATTGCCTCTAGGGCATATTTCCAACATTTCGATGTCGGCGAACATATCTCAAGTATTCCAGAATTGCAACGATAAAATTATGATGACAACACCTCAGAGATCAACTCCCCGGGACACTTCCACTAAACCCCTGACAGGAGGCACCAAGACAATGTTCTCATCATAAGTCATCGGAACGATTCCAAGATACTCGCGTGATCCTAAAAAAAAAATTGGTGAAATTTGAGAAGAGAAGAGTCAAAACTCTACCTCAGGATGCCTTACCAGAGCGATGAGGAGACTGGGAAGTAAAAAGAATTCCTAATCTCTCCGATATATAATTCCTAAATGACTCAAAACATTTTTCTAGACACAACTCGGCTGCTAAAAACGATCAAGCAATGGGGCTCCTAAGGTCGGGGAAGGCTCTGATACCAACTTGTAACACCCTCGATGCGACTATAGTTCCCACGTGTCGAGGCACGACTTAGAGACATAATCGCATTGAAGGCATATGTCGCAAGTTAGGCAATCTTCACAACATCCCATGTAATATGAATAATAAAGGGGAGAACATAGTTGGCTTACACTCGCCACGTCAATCAAGAACATAAATAACATTACATCATCCAAAACACTCATGGCCCGACTACGGTACCAAAATAGAAGAAAACCCAACATGTGACACGGTCCCAATCACCCCCAACTGGGCACCACTACTGATCATCGGGAAAGGAAACGTAGTAACGCTAAGAGTCCTCGTCGAACTCCCACTTGAGCTCGTACTCGTCACCTGGAGCGGAATCACCTGGACCTGCATCTGGAGTTATAGTATCTGTGAGCCACAGGGACTCAGCAATCTCGTACCCTCGCGATCAAGACTATTTAAGCTTATAGGAAAAAGGGTAAGGCAAAAATATATGTGTGGAGCTGCAGCAAGCGACTAGTATATATGGTGGCTATCTTATTTGCAAAAGAGAGCGAGAAGAGGAGGCAAAGCACGAGCGAGAAGCTAGAGAGCAACCTACGCAAACATTACTCCAACACCGTGTCCACTTCCCGGACTCCGCCGAGAAGAGGCCATCATGGTAACACACTCAGTTGATTCATTTTTAATTAATTAAGGTTCAAGTTGTCTACAACTGGACATTAACAAATTCCCATTTGCCCATAACCGCGGGCACAGCTTTTGAAATTTCAATCCCTACAGGGGAGTCCCAACTTAGCCCATGACAAGCTCTCATGGTCAACGAAGGAATAGACCTCCTCCCAAGATGTTCCGATCAGACTCGGTATCTCGGTAATTCAAGACACTTCGACAGGTTAAAACAAATCCAGCAACACCGCCCGAATGTGCCGACAAATCCCGATAGGAGCTGCACATATCTCTTTCTCAGGGCACACTCAGATGAACACTACGTACAACTAAAACCAACCCTCAAGTTGCCCCGAGGTGGCGCTGCAAGTGGCTCTATTTGGACCAACACTCAGAGGAGCACTGGCCCGGGGGGTTTAAAATAAGATGACCCGCGGGCTCCGGAAACCCGAGGGAAAAAGAGGCTAGGTGGCAAATGGTAAGACCAAGGTTGGGCATTGCTGGAAAAGCTTTAATCAAGGCGAACTATCAAGGGGTTCCCATTATAACCCAACCGCGTAAGGAACGCAAAAATCCGGGAACATAACACTGATATGACGGAAACTAGGGCGGCAAGAGTGGAACAAAACACTAGGTGAGAGGCCGAGCCTTCCACCCTTTACCAAGTATATAGATGCATTAAGATAACATAGCAATATAATGATATCCCAACAAGTAAATAAATGTTCCAACAAGGAACGGCTCCAATCTTCACCTGCAACTAGCAACGCTATAAGAGGGGGCTGAGCAAAGCGGTAACATAGCCAATCAACGGTTTGCTAGGACATGGTGGGTTAGAGGTCGACATGGCAATTGGGAGGCTGACAAGCAAATGGTAGGCATCGTAGCATTGGCATAGCAAAGAGCGAGCAAACTAGCATAGCAAAGATAGTAGTGATTTTGAGGGTATGATCATCTTGCCTGCACAGTTGTCAGAGTTGACTGGATCCTCACAAGCAAACTCAACGGGCTCCTCAGTAGCGAACTCGTCTCCCGGCTCTACCCAAACAAGACAAACAAGCAACAAGGATACAATCAACCACGTGCAAGGATCAAGCGATATGATGCAATGATGATATGCTATGCGGGATGCGATGCGGGATGCAAAATGCAAGATATGACAGGAAATGCATGAACCTGGCCTCAACTTGGAATTCCAAGGGTTCCAATGGAAAGATGAGATGAAATCGCTTGAAAACGATATAAAGATCATCGGAATCGGAGTTACGGTTTGGAAATGGCAATTGTTTTAAGAATGACACCGGTCTGCGATTTACAGCAAGTAGGCATCTAAATGCAATGAAATGAACATGCTACAGCCACCAAACATGACAACAAAATACATGGCAGGGATGCACATAAGATGCTTAACAAAAGACTAGCATTGAGCCACGGCCAATTCATCCATTATGAGGTTCAAACAAGCATGGCAAAATCGTAAATGCAAAACAGATTCCAGACTTAGTGAAATTAACACTTGTCTGGAATTCCAGATCATGAAGCCCTTTTCGGAGCAGCAAAACAACATGATACATGACCTGATTAAGACAAGTAAGAACATGGCATGGAGCTACTCAACAAGCTTAACAAAAGTCCCTAAGTGACCTGGGGCCAAAAGGGATCACAAAATATACTAACGGGCACACGAACATAGCTCAAACACAATCAGTTTTCAGACTTAGTGAAAACTGAGACATGCTGAAATATAACTCGCGAAGGCATGTAAACGGGCTCGATGCACTCACTACGTTGCAAGTCATGGCAAGGCAAGCATACATCCATTAAGAATACACAAAATGCTAGCTAGACATGGCAAGAACAATGGCATAGCATGCACGGATCAACTACAATAACATCGGCAAAATCGCAAACGAGTTGACGATCTGCCCAGATTCACCACGAAGCAAAAGTAGAGCTCGATTGACTCAAGCTAGGGTGCTCCATAAATGCAAACAAAGACATGGATGGATAGAGAATAACATGATTAACAAAACTCCCTTACTGATCATCCTCAAAAGAGGCACGGATCACTAGGAAACAAGCTGAACATATGGCATCATGAACTAAATAATCCCAGACTTAGTGAAAACTACTAAGTCCCTGAAAACAGATTTACCGGGTGCCTCACTTTGCAAGCTTGCACAAGTCACCACACACATCCTAAAAATGCATGGGTTGCACCTCTGCAAAGAAGACAAAATCCATAACAAAACATATGAAGGACTCACAGGCATAGCATGCACACAATAATCATGGCAAAAATGACAAAAGTCTAAGATGAACTAGCAGATCTGACAATTAACTCACGAAGCCTCCTTCTAACAGCATTTCGGGCATCAAGATGAACTCAAATGAAAATGATGCAATGGATTGAAATAATGTACTCGTCGAGTCGAACATTTTGATATGATATATGTCCAAATTGGAGCTACGGATGCAAAGATATCACTGGTCAAAGTATGCACAAAAATTAGGGTTCGGGGAGGCAAAAGTCAACCGTGAGGAGTAGATCTCAGATCTGGCACTGTTCACCGGCACGGATTCCGAGGCTCGCCGGAGATGGAGCTCGCCGAAGCTCGAGGTGGGACGCGGCGGCCAGAGTGGTGGGGAAGGCGGCGCCGGTGACGAGGTGGCGAGGGGCGGCGGCCGGCGACGAGGCGGCCCGGGGCGGCGCTTGCCCCGGCCGGAAATGGCGAGGCGGCGACGGTCTTCGCGGGTGGCGGCGATGGAGCACGGCGGCCAGTGTGCCGAAGTACGGCGGCGGTGGCCGTGGGCGAGGAGGAAGAAGAGGGCGCGTGGCGGCGGTGGCTTCGGGCCCTCGGGGGACCCGACGTGGGCCTGGCGGGCCGGCGTCGCGGGCTGACGTGGCGGCGTCCCGTTGGTCGGTGGTGGTGGGCGGACGCGTCCGGTTGCGGCCGGACGTGTCCGATGGCGGCGGAGTAGATTTTTTTAGGGTTTCGAGGGGGAGGAGATCCGAAAAACGAAGGGTCTATTTATAGGCATAAGTGGAGCTCGGAGAGTCCAAATGAGGTGCGGTTTTCGGCCACGCGATCGTGATCGAACGCTCTAGGTGATGGATCAGAGTTTGGTGGGTTTTGGGCCAAATTGAAGGGGTGTTGGGCTGCAACACACACGAGGCCTTTTCGGTCCCTCGGTTAACCGTTGGAGTGTCAAACGAAGTCCAAATGATACGAAACTTGACAGGCGGTCTACCGGTAGTAAACCAAGGCCGCTTGGCAAGTCTCGGTCCAATCCGGAAATGTTTAATCCCCACACATGAAAGAAAGCTAGAAATGACCACCGGAGGAGAACGAAGCGCCAGAATGCAAAACGGACAATGGGGAAAATGCTCGAATGCATGAGATGAACACGTATGCAAATGCAATGCACATGACGACATGATATGAGATGCATGAAAAAGACAACAACACATGGAGACAAAGACCCGAACCCGAGAAATAAATATAACTTAACGCCGAAAACGGCAAGAGTTGGAGTACAAATTGGGAAAGTTACATTCGGGGTGTTACAAATATATCTCGGAATGGCTATGGAAATGCCATAATAGGTAGGTATGGTGGCTGTTTTGAGGAAGATATAAGGAGGTTGATGTGTGAAAGAGCGTATCATATCACGGTGTTTGGATGCACTGGCGAAGTTTGTACCAACTCTCAATGTGAGAAAGGGCAATGCACGGTACCGAAGAGGCTAGCAAGGATGGAAGGGTGAGAGTGCGTATAATCCATGGACTCAACATTAGTCATAAAGAACTCACATACTTATTGCAAAAATCTACAAGTCATCAAAAACCTCGGTACTACGCGCATGCTCCTAGGGGGATAGATTGGTAGGAAAAGACCATCGCTGGTCCCCGACCGCCACTCATAAGGAAGACAATCAAATAACACCTCATGTTTCAAATTTGTTGCATAACGTTTACCATACGTGCATGCTACGGGACTTGCAAACTTCAACACAAGAATTTCTCAATTTCACAACTACTCAACTAGCACGACTTTGATATTATTACCTCCATATCTCAAAACAATCATCAAGCATCAAACTTCTCTTAGTATTCAACACACTCATAAGAAAATTTTATTATTAATCTTGTATACCTAGCATATTAGGATTTTAAGCAAATGACCATGCTATTTAAGACTCTCAAAATAATCTAAGTGAAGCATGAGAGTTCATCTATTTCTTCAAAATAAAACTACCACCATGCTCTAAAAGATATAAGTAAAGCACTAGAGCAAATGACAAACTACTCCAAAAGATATAAGTGAAGATCAATGAGTAGTCAAATAATTATGCAACTATGTGAAGACTCTCTAACATTTAAGAATTTCAGATCTTGGTATTTTATTCAAACAGCAAGCAAAGCAAAATAAAATGACATTCTAAGAATGGCAAACATCATGTGAAGAAGCAAAAACTTAGGATCAACCGAAACTAACCGATAGTTGTTGAAGAAGAAATGTGGGATGCCAACCGGGGCATCCCCAAGCTTAGATGCTTGAGACTTCTTGAAATATTATCTTGGGGTGCCTTGGGCATCCCCAAGCTTGAGCTTTTGTGTCTCCTTAATTCCTCTCATATCACGGTCTCCCTAAATCTCAAAAGCTTCATCCACACAAAACTCAACAAGGACTCGTGAGATAAGTTAGTATAAACCACTGCCAAAACCTTATCATACTCTACTGTAGCAAATCACTAAAATTATTATTCAATGTTTCATACTAAATGCCTCTGCATATTTAATAGTCCTATCCTCAAATAGAATCATTAAAGAAGCAAACATATGCAAACAATGCAAACATAACAGCAATCTGCCTAAACATGATAGTCTGTAAAGAATGCAGCAACATCCATACTTCCCTAGCTCCAAAAATTATGAAATAAAATTACAACTGTATTAAATTTATCATAGCTTAAAATTTAAAAGGTTTCAACATTTTATCACATTCTGACTTTTCTAGGGAATTATTGCAACAACGGGAAACTTTTTGTTTTCAGACAGCAACATGTACACTTGTAACATAGGCATAGTAAAGGCTATCAATGCCACTTTTATTGAAATAAAAGATGCAAAGCATTGTTCTAAATAACAGCAAGCAAATCCTAACAAAATAAATTGACGCTCCAAGAAAAACACATATCATGTGGTGAATAAAAATATAGCTCCAAGTAAAGTTACCGATGAACGAAGACGAAAGAGGGGATGCCTTCCGGGGCATCCCCAAGCTTAGGCTCTTGGTTGTCCTTGAATATTACCCTGGCGTGCCTTGGGCATCCCCAAGCTTAGGCTCTTGCCACTCCTTATTCCATAGTCCATCGAATCCTCCCCTTAGTTTTTCTAGGTTAAAATCACTTATATAGCAAAATATGGGCACCGGAGGTGGGCCGAGGAGGCTACAACCCACCAGGGCACGCCAGGGGGGCCTGGCGCGCCCAGGTGGGTTGTGCCCACCTAGTGGCCTGATGACCCACAAGTTTAGGGGATCTATCGTAGCCTTTTCGATAAGTAAGAGTGTCGATAAAATAAAATACGGACATGAGGGCATCATGATCATTCTTAGAATAGCAACATATATATATATATATTGTCATATGATCTCTTATGCTAAAGTAACAATTCATTCACAGTTTCAACTATGAATCATAAACTTCATTGAAAACTAACAAACTATAATCTCAGTCATTGAAGCAATTGCAATTTATCATAACATCAAAAAGAGTCAATATAAGAGCTTTTCAGCAAGTCCACATACTCAACTATCATTTAGTCTTTCACAATTGCTAACACTCACGCAATATATATGGGTATGAAGTTTTAATCGGACACAGAGAAAGATAGGGGCTTATAGTTTTGCCTCCCAACCTTTTACCTCAAGGGTAATGTCAACAATAATAGTTCATGAAAACTCACATCCAATTAGCTATATATATGAGGATCTTTCCAACACATTGTACTTGCCAAAGGATAAAATGTAAAAAGGAAGGGTGAATATCACCATGACTCTTACATGAAGTACTAGACATGAATAAAAGATAGGCCCTTCACAGAGGGAAGCAGAGGTTGTCATGTGCTTTTATGGCTGGATGTACGAAATCTTAATGCAAAAGAACGTCACTTTATATTGCCACTTGTGATATGGACCTTTATTATGCAGTCTGTCGCTTTTATTTCTTCCACATCACAAGATCGTATAAAGCTTATTTTCTCCGCACTAATAAATCATACATATTTAGAGAGCAATTTTTATTGCTTGCAATGATGACAACTTACTCGAAGGATCTTACTCAATCCATAGGTAGGTATGGTGGACTCTCATGGCAAAACTGGGTTTAAGGATATTTGGAAGCACAAGTAGTATTTCTACTTGGTGCAAATAACTTGGCTAGCATGAGAGGGAAAGGCAAGCTCAACATGTTGGATGATCCATGACAATATAATTTATTTCAGATGCAAGAATGTAACGCCCCAAGACGGGAGCTTCAGATGCCTTCCATGGTTTCCGAGTTTCGTCATGTGTTTTGTTTTGTCTGTTGCATCCATCTTTGCATCATGTGCATTGCATCATGTCATCATGCCATCATGTCTTTAATCTTTGCAACTCAAATAAATAAACCGTATGGATCTTCGGTCCATTTAAACCGAGGGAATTCACATGTGAGTTCTCTTTATAACATACCCTCCAAATATTAGGGAGCTATAATAAATATTCCTTTTTCAGAATGACCCATAAACACACTTGCATATTCCCCATGTCTTTTCTAGTTCAAGCTTGACTTCAAAACCTTGCCAAAATTTCTCTTCCCATTTACCAAGGTTCCTCCAAAAATCTGAACATTTTTGGGGACTTCAAAATCCTACCCCTTGTTCAAACCATTTGAATTAAATTCAAATGCTTTTGAGTTTAATCCTTGCAATCTTGCCCACTTCAATATTCTTGGACCATGAACCTTTTTGCGAGTCCGGGAAAATAATCCGCGTGCCCAAATCCTTCCTCTAATCCTTTCTTTTCTCTCCTTTCTTTCTTTGCGGTTTTCTGTTTTCTAAAAAGGTTTTTTTAAAAGACTTAAGGGAGAAGAGAGACCCAGACCTCTCTAGGCCCAATCCACCCCAGCGCAGGCCCATGTCCTTGCAGGCCTCAACCCTATAGACCGAAACCCCCATCTCCCTGAACCCTTGTCCTCTCCCTCGTTCCCTTGTGCCGCCTCTCCCTTCTGCTCGATCTCTTCCTCACCTTCTTCCCTCACGCCGCCAGAGGAGCCCCTCTCCTCGCCCTTCCCCGCTCGTCCTCCAGGCAGCCAACTCCGGCGGCCCCATCGCCCGTTCCTCCCTCCTCTCGCTCGCCTACACCACCTCGACCATGCCCGGCCTCCACGCTCCCCTCCTCTCGTTTGGATCGAGCAGGATCTCTTCCTGAGCGGAGCGCTCGCTTCAGCCGCGAGCCGCAGGTCATCGGAGCAGCTCCAGGCAGCAATCCCGCATGTTGTGGACCCTCCTCTGCTGCACCGTGCTCCTTCCCCAAGCTCCACCTTGCCGTCCTTCTGCACATTGTCGCCGGCCCCATCTCCACCTCGCCGGACCGCCCCAACCCCGTCGTCATCCATGTGACCTTGCAGGAGGCCACCACCGCGCCTGCTTTGTCTCTGCGCACGCCTTGCACCGAGCTCCACCACTGTTCGATCTCCACCTCGCCATGGACGGGGCTGTCCCCAGCAGCAGGCTTTCTCCCTCACCTCCTATGCCGACTGCCTTGCTCGTTTGGTTGCCACCCGCTGCTGCCTCCAAGCACCATCTATGCATCTACGTGGTTAGTGCCTTCGTCGAATCCTCAGGGGTCACCTTCAGTAAGTGGTACCCGAAGTGCAACAATGACCGGTGAAGACCCCTGCCCCGTGTACCATCCTGTTGCTGTCGCTGGACACTGAGTATCCATCGTCACGTCCGTTTCGTCTATGTCAAGCCCAAGAGGGCGCCAAGATACCAAGTACCACGACGTCGACGACCATCGAGTTCAACTACATCGACTACGATCGGTGATGACCCGGAACATCTACGGAGAGTGTACGACTACCATCGCCAAAGACATCGAGTGAATAAATATCGTCATGTGGGTTTGATAAGACACCGAGTACCACGACACTACCGTCGACCCCCAGAGGATACGGACCCGTCAAGTTCCCTTTGGATGCGCCAAGTTCCACGGCATCGCATAAGTTTCTTCATGAACCTGTTCGACCACTCGGATTCGCAAGTACCACAGCGCCCGGAGTCCTCGGATGCATCAAGTCCCTCTCCGACCGTGTACCACTACCCCCGCGAGAACGACTACATATCGCGACGAACCATGAACAACTACCATCGAATCTGAACCGTCCCAAACGCACGCTTCGAAGGTATAACCCCGAGACGACGTCTGTGAACGAATGCATGAGTTGTATGAGATGCATGTTGTATCCGCCCGTGAACGTTAGTTGTTTCCTTCGCTTGGCATCGTCATCGACCCGTGGGAACCCAGTTACCGGGAGCACCCCACCATCCTTGCATGACACGCTCCCGTCACTTTCTTTTGCACCGATGTCTCGATGAGTTGTCGGAACCGGAACATTGACGTGGCACCGTTTCGTTATCGTCACCGTGGCACCCCTTTCGTTTCCGCCACGATGACTAATGCTTCATATCATGCTCTTATCAACATTTTCATAAAATTGCATAAACTTGAACATGGCATCCGCATCATGTTAACAACATCAAGAATGTTTAAATTATTGTTGCATTAAATTGCTAATGCACATGAGGATTTACCGGAATTGTTGTTTGATATTTCCGGCCTCATTTAAAATGCCTAACTGTGTATTTTTACTCATGTTTCACCTCTTGCCATGCTTAACAACATTTAATATTGTTGGGTACATAACCGGGAGTGAACTAAATAATGGAATGTGGTGTTCCGTCAATATGCAACTCGTTGCATATTGAGCTCCACTTAATTGTAGTATTGTTTGTGCACTTTGCCATGCGATGCCTCTTTAAACCAGACATGCATCATACTTAGTTGTGCATCATGCCATGTTTATGTGATGGTTGTTTACTATGTTGCTTGCTTCTTTCCGGGTAGCTTCTTTCGTTAGCTTCGGTTCGGTTCCGGTGTTGTGAGGATCCATTCGTCCTCGTCTGTGTGTCTTCTTCATGGACTCGTTCTTCTTCCTTGCAGGATTTCAGGCAAGATGACCATACCCTCGAAATCACTTCTATCTTTACTTGCTAGTTGTTTGCTCTATTGCTATGCCCCGCGATACCTACCACTTGCTATATCATGCCTCCCATATTGCCATGTCAAGCCTCTAACCCACCTTTCCTAGCAAACCGTTGTTTGGCTATGTTACCGCTTTTGCTCAGCCCCTCTTATAGCGTTGTTAGTTGCAGGTGAAGATGAAGTTTGTTCCATGTTGGAACATGGTTATGTTGGGATATCACAATATCTATTATTTAATTAATGCATCTATATACTTGGTAAAGGGTGGAAGGCTCGGCCTTATGCCTGGTGTTTTGTTCCACTCTTGCCGCCCTAGTTTCCGTCATACTGGTGTTATGTTCCTTGATTTTGCGTTCCTTATGCGGTTGGGTGTTATGGGAACCCCTTGACAGTTTGCTTTGAATAAAACTCCTCTAGCTAGGCCCAACCTTCGTTTTACATTTTCCTAACAACCTATCACCTTCCCTTGGGTTCTGCAGACTCAAGGGTCATCTTTATTTTAACCCCCCCGGGCTAGTGCTTGTCTAAGTGCTGGTCCGAACTAGAGCCCCTTGCAGCGCCACCTCGGGGAAACTTGAGGGCTGGTTTTAGTTGTACGGTTTGCTCATCCTGTGTTGCCATGAGAACGAGATATGTGCAGCTCCTATCGGGATGTCAGCACATCGGGCGGCTTTGCTGGTCTTGTTTTACCATTGTCGAGATGTCTTGTAACTTGGATTCCGGGTCTGATCGGGTCTTCCTGGGAGAAGGAATATGCTTCGTTGACCGCGAGAGCTTGTAATGGGCTAAGTTGGGACACCCCTGCAGGGTTTTGAACTTTCGAAAGCCATGCCCGTGGTTATGGGCAGATGGGAATTTGTTAATATCCGGTTGTAGAGAACTTGACACTTAACTTAATTAAAATGCATCAATCGTGTGCGTAGCCGTGATGGTCTCTTTCCGGCGGAGTTCGGGAAGTGAACACGGTTCTTGTGTTATGCTTGAACGTAAGTAGTTTCAGGATCACTTTTTGATCACATCTAGCTTCTCGATCGTTGCGTTGCTTCTCTTCTCGCTCTTATTTGCGTATGTTAGCCTCCATATATGCTTAGTGCTGCAGCTCCACCTCACTACCCTTTCCTACCCATATGCTTAAATAGTCTTGATCTTGTGGGTGTGAGATTGCTGAGTCCTCGTGACTCACAGATACTTCCAAACAGTTGCCGGTGTCGATGATACCAGTGTAGGTGACACAATCCAGCTCAAGAGGGAGCTCGATGAAGATCTTGATCATTGTGTTGTTTTTGTTTCCTGTTGATCAGTAGTGGAGCCCAGTTGGGGCGATGGGGGATCTAGCATTTGGGGTTGTCTTTCTTTATTTTGGTTCCGTAGTCGGACCTTGTTTGTATCCTGGATGATGTATGATATATTTATGTATTGTGTGAAGTGGCGATTGTAAGCCAACTCTTTATCCCTTTCTTATCCAGTACATGGGATGTGTAAAGATTATCCCTCTCGCGACATGCCTACGATGCGGTTATGCCTCTAAGTCGTGCTCCAACACGTGGGAGATATAGCCGCATCATGGGTGTTACAAAAAAAGCATAACCCATTACGTTGTCTTCCTTGTCCAATGTCAACTCTTTAGCATGTCATATTTTAATGAGTGCTCACAATCATAAAAGATGTCCAAGATAGTATATTTATATGTGAAAACCTCTCTTTCTTTATTACTTCCTATTAATTGCAACAATGACCAAAACTATGTTTGTCAACTCTCAACAACTTTTATTCATCATACTCTTTATATGTGAAGTCATTACTCTCCATAAGATCCATATGATATCTTTATTTCTTTTTATTTTTCTCTTTTATTTTATTCCCTCAAGATCATAGCAAGATAATCAATCCCTTGACTCAACACTAATCTTTATTATATATAGCTCACGGACTCGATTACATAGAAGGATCATAAAGCAAAACTCAAAAGTAGATCATGCTAAACTTTATTCTACTAGATCAAGATATTACCAAAAGGATTGAACTAAGAAAAACAGTAAAGATAAAGGTGTGATGGTGATACGATACCGGGGCACTCCCCCAAGCTTGGCAGTTGCCAAGGGGAGTGCCCATACCCATGTGTTTATGTCTCCCTCTTCGTAGGTGGTGATGTGATATTCTTGGCGATAATGCCCCTCGGGATATGATTCTCTTCTTCAAGTTTATTGACTTGCTGCTTGAGGCCCATTATTTCCTTTCGGAGCTTGCCCGTGACGGCTAAAGCTCCTTTCACCCATGGATGTTGCATAGCTGCGGGAGAACAAGTAACACTCTTTTTCATATTTTCATAAGAAAGAAATATAACATTGGAAGGAATGACCGAGTTTGGAATGGCTGAGCTCTGTAGTTCCCCCATCGTGAATCCAGACCAGAAATGAGAAGTAACTTCATGATTCTCTTCCATGGCATCTATCCTTTTCAAATCGGCCTCCATCTCTTCTTCCATTGATGGCCCAAAGTGGTCAGCATCATTGTTTGCTCTTGGTCTCGGTGTTGGATGAGACACCCGGCTCTCCCCGACTGACTCTTGAGAAGACATCTTGCTCTAAATCTGCAGCAGAAACAACTCGAAATAAAAAAATATATATTTGCGTGATACGGTAGTCAAAAACTTCGGGAGATTATATAATGATTTTTACCGACCAAAAGAAGTATCATGCAAGAAAACGGAGTCCGGAGGGCACACGAGGTGCCCACGAGGCAGGGGGCGCGCCCAGGGGGTAGGGCGCGCCCTCCACCCTTGTGGAAGCCTCGTGTCCTTTCTGGACTACTTCTTATTTTTCTATTTTCTTAAATATTCCAAAACAGAGAAAAAATTCCATTAGAACTGTTTTGGAGTCGGTTTACTTACCGTACCACGTACCTATTCCTTTTTTCAGAGTCTGAAACGTTCCGGAAAGTGTCCCTTATGTACTCCTCCGGGGTTACGGTTTCAATAACATTAGTTTCAACATTTATAGGATTACCTGAGATATAATGTTTGATTCTTTGACCGTTCACCACCCTCAGATTTGTGCCTTCGAAGTTGTTGATTTTTATGGCACCGGAACGATAGACCTCCTCGATGACGCAAGGACCTTCCCATTTAGAGAGGAGTTTGCCTGCAAAAATTCTTAAACAAGAGTTGTATAACAATACATAATCACCTACATTAAACTCACGTTTTTGTATCCTTTTGTCATGCCATCTTTTAACCTTTTCTATAAACAGTTTGGCATTCTCATAAGCCTGGGCTCTCCATTCATCAAGTGAGCTAATGTCAAAAAGCCTCTTCTCACTGGCAAGTTTGAAATCATAGCTGAGTTCTTTAATGGCCCAATATGCCTTATGTTCTAGTTCAAGAGGTAAGTGACATGCCTTTCCATAAACCATTTTATACGGAGACATACCCATAGGATTTTTGTATGCAGTTCTATAGGCCCATAATGCATCATCAAGTTTCTTGGACCAATTCTTCCTAGATCTATTAACAGTCTTTTGCAAAATTAATTTAAGCTCTCTATTACTTAATTCTACTTGGCCACTAGACTGTGGGTGATAAGGAGATGCAATTCTATGATTAACATCATACTTAGCAAGCATTTTACGAAAGGCACCATGAATAAAATGTGAACCACCATCAGTCGTTAAGTATCTAGGGACTCCAAACCTCGGAAAAATAACTTCTTTAAGCATCTTAATAGAGGTGTTATGATCAGCACTACTAGTTGGAATAGCTTCTACCCACTTAGTAACGTGATCAACAACAACTAAAATATGTGTGTACCCATTAGAGGAAGGAAATGGTCCCATATAATCAAAGCCCCAAACATCAAATGGTTCAATAACAAGTGAATAATTCATAGGCATTTCTTGACATCTACTAATATTACCAATTCTTTGACATTCATCACAAGACAAGACAAACTTACGGGCATCCTTGAAGAGAGTAGGCCAATAAAAACCGGATTGCAATACCTTATGTGCAGTTCTGTCTCCAGCATGGTGTCCTCCATAAGCATCGGAGTGACACTTGCATAGGATCTGTTCCTGTTCATGCTCAGGTACACAACGTCTAATAACACCATCTACTCCTTCTTTGTAAAGATGTGAGTCATCCCAGAAGTAATGTCTTAAATCATAGAAGAACTTTTTATTTTGCTAGTATGTGAAACTAGGTGGTATAAATTTAGCAACAATATAATTAGCATAATCAACATACCATGGAGCAGTACGAGAAGCATTTATGACAACTAATTGTTCATCAGGAAAGCCATCATCAATAGGTAGTGGGTCATCAAGAACATTCTCTAACCTAGATAAGTTGTCTGCAACGGGGTTCTCAGCTCCCTTTCTATCAATAATATGCAAATCAAATTCTTGAAGCAAGAGAACCCATCTAATAAGTCTAGGTTTAGCATCTTTATTTTCCATAAGAGATTTAATAGCAACATGATCAGTGTGAACAGTTACTTTAGAATCAACAATATAAGGTATGAACTTATCAAAAGAAAATACAACTGCTAAAAATTCTTTTTCAGTAGTAGCATAATTTCTTTGAGCACTGTCTAGAGTCTTACTAGCATATTGGATAACATTTAATTTCTTATCAACTCTTTGTCCTAGAACAGCCCCTATAGCATAATCACTAGCATCACACATGATTTCAAATGGTAGATTCCAATCAGGAGGTTGAACAATAGGTGCAGAAATCAAAGCTTTCTTAAGTGTTTCGAATGCTTCTACACAATCATCATTAAATATGAAAGGAACATCTTTTTGTAAGAGATTAGTTAGAGGCCTGGAAATTTTAGAAAAGTCCTTAATGAACCTCCTATAAAAACCGGCATGACCAAGGAAACTTCTTATACCTTTAATGTCCTTAGGACACGACATCTTTTCAATAGCATCAACTTTAGCTTTATCAACTTCAATACCTCTTTCAGAAATTTTATGCCCCAAGAGAATACCTTCATTAACCATAAAGTGGCACTTCTCCCAATTCAAAACAAGATTAGTTTCTTCACATCTCTGCAAAACTCGATCAAGTTTGCTTAAGCAATCATCAAAAGAAGTCGCATAAACGGAGAAATCATCCATGAATACCTCAACAATCTTTTCACAAAAGTCAGAGAATATAGCAGTCATACATCTTTGAAAGGTAGCTGATACGTCTCCAACGTATCTATAATTTTTGATTGCTCCATGCTATATTATCTACTGTTTTGGACTATATTGGGCTTTATTTTCCACTTTTATATTATTTTTGGGACTAACCTATTAACCGGAGGCCCAGCCCAGAATTGCTTTTTTTTTGCCTATTTCAGTGTTTCGAAGAAACGGAATATCAAACGGAGTCCAAACGGAATGAAACCTTCGGGAACGTGATTTTCTCACCGAACGTGATCCAGGAGACTTGGACCCTATGCCAAGGCATCAGAGAGGCGGTCACGAGGGTGGGGGCACCCCCCCTAGGGCGTGCCCCCCAGCCTCGTGGGCCCCTTGGAGCTCCACCGACGTACTCCTTCCTCCTATATATACCTACGTACCGCCAAACGATCAGAACAGGAGCCAAAAACCTAATTCCACCACCACAACTTTCTGTATCCACGAGATCCCATCTTGGGGCCTGTTCCGGAGCTCCACCGGAGAGGGCCATCATCACGGAGGGCTTCTACATCATCATAGCCTGTCCAATGAAGTGTGAGTAGTTTACCTCAGACCTTCGGGTCCATAGTTAGTAGCTAGATGGCTTATTCTCTCTTTTTGGATCTCAATACAAAGTCCCCCCCCTCTCTTGTGGAGATCTATTCGATGTAGTCTTCCTTTTGCGGTGTGTTTGTTGAGACCGATGAATTGTGAGTTTATGATCAAGTCTATCTATGAATAATATTTGAATCTTCTCTGAATTCTTTTATGTATGATTGGTTATCTTTGCAAGTCTCTTCGAATTATCCGTTTGGTTTGGCCAACTAGATTGGTAGTTCTTGCCATGGGAGAAGTGCTTAGCTTTGGGTTCGATCCTGCAGTGTCCTTTCCCAGTGACAGAAGGGGCAGCAAGGCACATATTGCATCGTTGCCATCGAGGATAACAATTTGGGGTTTATTTCATATTGCATGAATTTATCTCTCTACATCATGTCATCTTGCTTAAGGCGTTACTCTGGTTTTAACTTAATACTCTAGATGCATGCTGGATAGCGCCTGATGAGTGGAGTAATAGTAGTAGATGTAGAATCGTTTCGGTCTACTTGTCACAGACGTGATGCCTATATACATGATCATGCCTAGATATTCTCATAACTATGCTCAATTCTGTCAATTGCTCAACAGTAATTTGTTCACCCACCGTAGAATACTTATGCTCTTGAGAGAAGCCACTAGTGAAACCTATGGCCCCCGGGTCTATTCTCATCATATCAATCTCCATCACTTTAATCTTGTTTTGCTTTTTTACTTTGCCTTTTACTTTTCACTTTGCATCTTTATACCAAAAATACCGAAAATATTATATCTATCAGATCTCACTCTTGTAAGTGACCATGAAGGGATTGACAACCCCTAATCGCATTGGTTGCGAGTAGCTATCGTTTTGTGCAGGTACGAGGGACTTGAGCGTGGCCTCCTACTGGATTGATACCTTGGTTCTCAAAAACTGAGGGAAATACTTACGCTACTCTGCTGCATCATCCCTTCCTCTTCGGGGAAATCCAATGCAAGCTCAAGAGGTAGCAAGAAGAATTTCTGGCACCGTTGCCGGGGAGTCTACGCAAAAAGTCAACATAGCAAGTACCCATCACAATCCCTATCTCTCGCATTACATTATTTTCCATTTGTCTCTCGTTTTCCTCTCCCCCGCTTCACCCTTGCCGTTTTATTCGACATCTCTCTCTCTATCCTCCCTCTCTTTTCCGCTTACCTTTTTGTTTGCCCGTGTGTTGGATTGCTTGTTTGTCGCGATGGCTCAAGATACTACCAAATTGTGTGACTTCACCAATACCAATAATAATGATTTTCTTAGCACTCCGATTGCTCCTCTTGCCAATACTGAATCTTGTGAAATCAATACTGCTTTGTTGAATCTTGTTATGAAAGATCAATTCGCCAGCCTTCCTAGTGAAGATGTCGCTACTCATCTGAATAGCTTCGTTGATTTATGTGATATGCAAAAGAAAAAAGATGTCGATAATGATGTCGTTAAATTGAAGCTATTTCCTTTTTCGCTTAGAGATCGTGCTAAAGCTTGGTTTTCATCTTTGCCTAAAAATAGTATTGATTCTTGGAACAAGTGCAAAGATGCTTTTATCTCTAAGTATTTCCCTCCCGCTAAGATCATCTCTCTTGGAAACGATATTATGAATTTTAAGCAACTTGATCATGAACATGTTGCACAAGCTTGGGAGAGAATGAAATTAATGATACGTAATTGCCCTACTCATGGTTTGAATTTGTGGATGATTATACAAAAGTTTTATGTCGGATTGAATTTTTCTTCTAGAAATCTTTTAGATTCGGCCGCAGGAGGCACTTTTATGGAAATCACTTTAGGAGATGCTACTAAACTCCTAGATGATATTATGGTTAATTATTCTCAATGGCATACTGAAAGATCTTCTAATAAAAAAGTGCATGCGATAGAAGAAATCAATGTTTTGAGTGGAAAGATGGATGAACTTATGAAATTATTTGCTACTAAGAGTGTTTCTTCTGATCCTAATGATATGCCTTTGTCTACTTTGATTGAGAATAACAATGAATCTATGGATGTGAATTTTGTTGGTAGGAATAATTTTGGTAAGAACGTTTATAGAGGGAATTTTAATCCTAGGCCATATCCTAGTAATCCTTCTAATAATTATGGGAATTCCTACAACAACTCTTATGGAAATTATAATAAGATGTCCTATGAATTTGAGAATAGTGTTAAAGAGTTTATGAATTCACAAAAGAATTTTAATGCTTTGCTTGAAGAGAAATTGCTTAAAGTTGATGATTTGGCTAGGAACGTTGATAGAATTTCTCTAGAGGTTGATTCTTTAAAGCTTAGATCTATTCCTCCTAAGCATGATATCAATGAGTCTCTCAAAGCCATGCGAATTTCCATTGATGAGTGCAAGGAAAGAACCGCTAGGATGCGTGCTTCCAAAGATGCCTTTATTAAACCGCTATCATGTCTAAGGCCTTACTCTGTTTTTAACTTAATACTCTAGATGCATGCTGGATAGCGGTCGATGAGTGGAGTAATAGTAGTAGATGCAGAATCATTTTGGTCTACTTGTCACGGACGTGATGCCTATATACATGATCATGCCTAGATATTCTCATAACTATGCTCAATTCTGTCAATTGCTCAACAGTAATTTGTTCACCCACCGTAGAATACTTATGCTCTTGAGAGAAGCCACTAGTGAAACCTATGGCCCCCGGGTCTATTCTCATCATATGAATCTCCATCACTTTAATCTTGTTTTGCTTTGCCTTTTACTTTTCACTTTGCATCTTTATACCAAAAATACCAAAAATATTATATCTATCAGATCTCGCTCTTGTAAGTGACCATGAAGGGATTGACAACCCCTAATCGCGTTGGTTGCGAGTAGCTATCGTTTTGTGCAGGTACGAGGGACTTGAGTGTGGCCTCCTACTGGATTGATACCTTGGTTCTCAGAAACTAAGGGAAATACTTACGCTACTCTGCTGCATCATCCCTTCCTCTTCGGGGAAATCCAATGCAAGCTCAAGAGGTACCAATAGCAGGTGCATTACATAAACCAAAAGGCATACGTCTATAAGCAAAGGTACCGAAAGGGCAAGTAAAAATTGTCTTTTCTTGATCCTCTTTTGATACAGGTATTTGAGAGAAACCAGAATAACCATCTTGAAGGCAAAAA
The DNA here is from genome assembly GCF_018294505.1 of Triticum aestivum. Taxonomy (NCBI): domain Eukaryota; kingdom Viridiplantae; phylum Streptophyta; class Magnoliopsida; order Poales; family Poaceae; genus Triticum; species Triticum aestivum. Next base: position 468,011,592 of record NC_057806.1, on the reverse strand, counting down.
TTTGTATGTTTGGATAGTCTTTCTAGCATTTGATCAATAAAAGGTAGAGGGTAATGATCCTTTTTGGTAGCTTTATTTAATTTGTGGAAATCAATTAGCATTCTATAACCTGTAACAATTCTTTGTGGGATCAATTCATCTTTATCATTAGGAACAACAGTAATACCTCCCTTCTTAGCGACACAATGAACATGACTTACCCATTGACTATCAGCAACGGGATAAATTATACCTGCCTCCAGAAGCTTTAGTATTTCTTTTCTTACCACTTCTTTCATCTTAGGACTTAACCATCGTTGGTGATCAACAACTGGTTTAGCGTCTTTCTCCAATTTTATTTTGTGCTGGCATAGAGTGGGACTAATGCCCTTAAGATCATCAAGAGTATATCCAATAGCATCACGGTGCTTCTTCAGAGTTTTGAATAATTTCTTTTCTTCATGCTCTGAAAGGTTAGCACTAATAATAACAAGATATATCTCTTTCTCATCAAGATAAGCATATTTAAGAGTATCAGGTAAAGGTTTAAGCTCAAACATGGGATCACCCTTAGGTGGAGGAGGATCCCCTAGGATTTCAACAGGCAAGTTGTGCTTCAAAATAGGTCCTTGTTTAAAGAATACTTCACCTATTTCCCTTCTTTCATTCATAAACATATCATTTTCATGGTCTAGCAGATATTGTTCTACAAGATCACTAGGAGGCACGACAATAGAAGCTAGACCAATAATTTCATATTTACTAGGAAATTCTTTATCATGTGGTTGTCTATGAAATTTAGCAAAATTAAACTCATGAGACATATCCCCTAAACCAATAGTAACAACATCCTTATTGCAGTCTATCTTAGCATTAACGGTATTCTAGAAGGGTCTACCAAATATAATGGGACAATAGTCATCTTGTGGGGAACCAAGAACGATAAAATCAGCAGGATATTTAACTTTCCCACACAAGACTTCAACATCTCTAAAGATCCCAACTGGTGAAATAGTATCTCTATTAGAAAGCTTAATTGTAACATCAATCTCTTCTATCTCAGTAGGTGCAATATCATGCATAATTTCTTTATATAAGGAATGAGGTATTGCACTTGCACTAGCACCCATATCACATAAGCCATGATAACAATGATCTCCTATTTTAACAGAAATAACAGGCATGCCTACAACAGGTCTATGTTTATTTTTAGTATTAGGTCTAGCAATTCTAGCAGCTTCACCATAGAAGTAAATAACATGCCCATCAATATTATTGACCAAGAGATATTTAACCATAGCAATATTCAGTTCAACTTTAATTTGCTCAGGGGGTTTGGCTGTCTTAATATTACTTTTTTTGACCACATTTGAAGCTTTAGCATGATCCTTTATTCTAACAGGGAAAGGTGGTTTCCCAATATAAGCAGTAGGAACAACATGATCATTATAAGTGATAGTATTTTCTTCAACTTTAATAGGTGCAACTACTTTTACTTCAATGGGAGGATTATATTTAAACCACTTCTCCTTAGGGAGATCAACATGAGTAGCAAATGATTCACAGAAAGAAGCTACTATCTCAGAGTCAAGTCCATATTTAGTGCTAAATTCGCGAAAAGCATCGGTATCCATAAAAGATTTAACACAATCAAACTTGGGTGTTATACCTGACTCCTTACCTTCGTCGAGATCCCAATCTTCAGAGTTGCATTTAATTATCTCCAATAAATCCCATTTGAATTCAATAGTCTTCATCATAAAAGAACCAGTACAAGAAGTATCAAGCATGGAGCGATTAGTGAGAGAAAGCCGAGCATAATTTTTTTTGAATAATCATTTATTTTGAGACCTCATGATTGGGGAATGAATATAACATTGACTTAAGCCTCCCCCAAGCTTGAGCGATGCTTTCTCCTTCGCGAGGCCAAAAATTATATATATAATTATGATAACGATGAACAAGATGCATAGGATAAAACTTCTGATGAAATTCCAATTTCAATCGGTTGTAGTTCCATGATCCCATATCATCACATAGACTAAACCATGTCAATGCCTCTCCCTTCAAAGATAAAGGGAAGACCTTCTTCTTGATAACATCCTCGGGCATACCTGCAAGCTTAAATAATCCACAAACTTGATCCACATAGATTATGTGCAAATCGGGATGTAATGTTCCATCACATGTGAAAGGATTAGCTAGCAGTTTCTCTATCATACCTGAAGGAATTTCAAAGTAAACATTTTTAGTAGGTTCAGTAGGTTGAGGAGCAACTCTTTGCTCTACTGGTCAGGGTGAAGATACCCCGAACAAGCCCCTCAAAGGATTATGTTCCATAGTAACAAGTGACAGTAAATTTCAGCACACTATATAAATTTTTCCTTACCAAATTCCACCTACCAAAGGCGCTTCACTCCTCGGCAACGGCGCCAGAAAAGAGTCTTGATGACCCACAAATGTATGGGATCTATCGTAGCCTTTTCTATAAGTAAGAGTGTCGAACCCAACGAGGAGCAGAAGGAAATGATACGTGGTTTTTAGCAAGGTATTCTCTGCAAGCACTGAAATTATAAATAACAGATAGTTTTGTGATAAGATAAATTGTAACGAGCAACAAGTAATGAAAGTAAATAAGGTGCAGCAACATGGCCCAATCCTTTTTGTACCAAAGGACAAGCCTGGACAAACTCTTATATGAAGGAAAGCGCTCCCGAGGACACATGGGAATTATCGTCAAGCTAGTTTTCATCACGTTCATATGATTCGCGTTCGGTACTTTGATTATTTGATATGTGGGTGGACCGGTACTTGGGTACTGTCCTTCCTTGGAAAAGCATCCCACTTATGATTAACCCCTATTGCAAGCATCCGCAACTACAACAGAAGTATTAAGGTAAACCTAACCATAGCATGAAACATATGGATCCAAATCAGCCCCTTACGAAGCAACGCATAAACTAGGGTTTAAGCTTCTGTCACTCTAGCAACCCATCATCTACTTATTACTTCCCAATGCCCTCCTCCAGGCCCAAACAATGGTGAAGTGTCATGTAGTCGACGTTCACATGACACCACTAGAGGAAAGACAACATACATCTCATCAAAATATCAAACGAATACCAAATTCACATGACTACTTATAGCAAGACTTCTCCCATGTCCTCAGGAACAAACGTAGCTACTCACAAAGCATATTCATGTTCATAATCAGAGGGGTATTTGAAGGAAATATGCCCTAGAGGCAATAATAAAGTTATTATTTATTTCCTTATATCATGATAAATGTTTATTATTCATGCTAGAATTGTATTAACCGGAAACTTTATACATGTGTGAATACATAGACAAACAGAGTGTCACTAGTATTCCTCTACTTGACTAGCTCGTTGAATCAAAGATGGTTAAGTTTTCTAGCCATAGACATGAGTTGTCATTTGATTAATGGGATCACATCATTAGAGAATGATATGATTGACTTGACCCATCCGTTAACTTAGCACGATGATCGTTTAGTTTGTTGCTATTGCTTTCTCCATAACTATACATGTTCCTATGACTATGAGATCACGCAACTCCCGGATACCGGAAGAACACTTTGTGTGATACCAAACGTCACAACGTACCTGGGTGATTGTAAAGGTGCTCTACAGGTGTCTCTGATGGTGTTTGTTGAGTTGGCATGGATCGAGATTAGGATTTGTCACTCCGATTGTCGGAGAGGTATCTCTGGACCCTCTCGGTAGTGCACATCACTATAAGCCTTGCAAGCTTTGTGACTAATGAGTTAGTTGCGGGATGATACATTACAGAACGAGTAAAGAGACTTGCCAGTAACGAGATTGTGCTAGGTATTGAGATACCGACGATCGAATCTCGGGCAAGTAACATACCGATGACAAAGGGAACAACCTATGTTGTTATGTGGTTTGACCGGTAAAGATCTTCATAGAATATGTAGGAACCAATGAGCATCTAGGTTCCGCTATTGGTTATTGACCGGAGACGTGGCTCGGTCATGTCTACATAGTTCTCGAACCCGTAGGGTCCGCACGCTTAAAGTTATGTGACGATCGGTATTATGAGTTTTTGTGTTTTGATGTACCGAAGGTAGTTCAGAGTCCTGGATATGATCATGGACATGACGAGGAGTCTTGAAATGGTCGATACGTAAAGATCGATATATTGGCCGACTATGTTCGGACACCAAAAGTGTTTCAGAAGGTTTCAGACATATACCGGAGTACCGGGGGGTTACCGGACCCCCCCTAGAGTATATTGGGCCTAATGGGCCCTAGTGGGAGAAGAGGAGGGGCGGCCAGGGCAGCCGCGCCCCCCTCCCCCTCTAGTCTGAATTAGACAAGGAGGGGGCTCCCCCTTTCCTCCACTCCTTTATATACGGGGAGCGCCACAGGAGGTCGGCCCCCTCCCCCTCCTCCACTCCTTTATATACGGGGAGGGGGCACCCCTTGGAGACACAACAATTGATCATTGATCTTTTAGCCGTGTGCGGTGCCCCCCTCCACCATAATCCACCTCGGTCATATCATAGCGGTGCTTAGGTGAAGCCCTGCGTCGGTAGCTTCATCAACACCGTCACCACGCCTTCATGCTGACGAAGCCCTTCCCGGAAGCTCTACTGGATCATGAGTTCACGGGATGTCACCGAGCTGAACGTGTGCTGAACGCGGAGGTGCCGTACGTTCGATACTGAGGATCGGTCGATCGTGAAGACATACGACTACATCAACCGCGTTGTCATAACGCTTCCGTTTACGGTCTATGAGGGTATGCAGACAACACTCTCCCCTCTTGTTGCTATGCATCACCATGATCTTGCGTGTGCGTAGTTTTTTTTTGAAATTAATACGTTCCCCAATAGTGGCATCCGAGCCAGGTTTATGCGTAGATGTTATATGCACGAGTAGAACACAAGTGAGTTGTGGGCGATACAAGTCATACTGCTTACTGAGGGAGTCCTGGACTAAGGGGTCCTCGGGCGTTCGGCCTATTATCTATGGACCGGACTGATGGGCTGTGAAGATATGAAGACCGAAGGCTGTACCCGTGTCCGTATGGGACTCTCCTTGGCGTGGAAGGCATGCTTGGCGAACAACTATGAAGATTACATCTTATGTAACCGACTCTATGTAACCCTAGATCCTCCCGTGTCTATATAAACCAGAGGATGTAGTCCGGAAAGGATATACTCAATACCGTAGTCATACAGGCTAGACTTCTAGGCTTTAGCCATTACAATCTCATGGTAGATCAACTCTTGTAATACTCATACTCATCAATATCAATCAAGCATGACGTAGGGTATTACCTCCATAGAGAGGGCCCGAACCTGGGTAAACATCGTGTCCCTTGTCTCCTGTTACCATCAACCTTAGACGCACAGTTCGGGACCCCCTACCCGAGATCCGCTGGTTTTGACACCTACATTGGTGTTTTCATTGAGAGTTCCTCTCTGCTATCGCTAGAAGGTTCGATGGCCCCTTCGATCGTCAGTAATGACACTGTCTGCGGAGAAACTTTCCTCCCCGGATAGATCTTCGTGTTCAGCGGCTTCGCACTGCGGGCCAACTCGTTTGTCCATCTGGAGCAGATCGAAAGCTACGCCCCTAGCCATCATGTCAGATTCGGGAGCTAGGACTACGTCGCGGACATCGGTGGAGACTTGATCTTCACCGAATTCGATATCGCGGTGACCGCTCTCGATCACCCCGATGATCATGACCTAAATCTACCATCGGGCCGCATCCAGGAGATCGCTCCTGTAACCGCCCTGGCCCTTGAGCCGGAGCAGGCTGCGCCATCCAAAGAAGGGAGGATTAACCCCACCTCGGAGGCCGTAGATTCCACGGCGTTGGAGCCGCACATGAACCTGGTCTCACATGATGCATATGCTACCGCAACGCCGGACTCGTCTCCGGCCGTAGGTTCCGAACCGCACGAGCCCGCGGACGCCGAGCTTGATCGTTTATTGATCTTCAAATTCAGCGCCGCAGACATCTTCCAGCACTCACCTTTGGGCGATGTGCTAAACTCATTAAAAAACCTGTCCTTGGTGGACGACTCTTAGCCGAACTATATCCGGCTCGAACTAGGGGCTGACGATGGAGAATTTTACTTCCCACCCGCCACCCACTTTATAGCCACGATTGAGGATTTGACCGACGAACTTGATTACGACTTCGAGGACACCGATGGTATGGACGACGATGTTGGAGAAGAGGAGGCCCAGAACCCGCCGTTCACGGGACGCTGGACGACCACTTCCTCGTATGATGTATACATGGTGGATGCACCAAAGGAGCACAACGGCGACGATAAGGAAGATCCAGCCGAGGATAAACCCTCCGAAATACAGTCCAAGCGCCGGCGTCAGCGGCGCCGCTCTAAGTCATGCCGTAGTAAAGACAACACCGGCACAGGAGAAGATGACACTTGATAACCCACAAGTATAGGGGATCGCAACAGTTTTCAAGGGTAGAGTATTCAACTGAAATTTATTGATTTGACACAAGGGGAGCCAAAGAATATTCTCAAGTATTAGGAGCTGAGTTGTCAATTCAACCACACCTGGAAACTTAATATCTACAGCAGAGTATTTAGTAGCAAAGTAATCTGATAGTAGTGGTAACGGTAGCAAAAGGTAACGATAGCAAAAGTAATATTTTTGGTGTTTTGTAGTGATTGTAACAATAGCAACGGAAAAGTAAATAAGCGAAGAACAATATTTGGAAAGCTCATAGGCAATGGATCAGTGATAGAGAATAATGCCAGATGCGGTTCATCATGTAACAGTCATAACCTAGGGTGACACAAAACTAGCTCTAATTCATCAATATAATGTAGGCATGTATTCCGAATATAGTCATACGTGCTTATGGAAAAGAATTTGCATGACATTTTTTGTCCTACCCTCCTGTGGCAGCGGGGTCCTAGCAGAAACTAAGGGATATTAAGGCCTCCTTTTAATAGAGTATTGGACCAAAGCATTAACACATAGTGAATACATGAACTCCTCAAACTACGATCATCACCGGGAGTGGTCCCGATGTCACACCCTAGCTAGTTCAAGCATTAGAGTGTGCATCATGTTTAAATTCCTCTTAAATTTGAAATGGGGAAGACAGAACCCCCAGCACCCCCCTGGAAACTACTAGGGTTTACTAAAATTATTTTCAATGAACCCAAAATGCCCTTCACAAAAAGTTCATCATTTCTGGTTTGGGCTAAAAACCCTGGCAAAAATGGTGCACTCTTTTCTAGGACATTCTGGTTTTTTTGAATTAAATCATAAGTATTTGAATTTGGGCATTTAAATGCTATAAAATAATTTAAATGCTCAAATAATTCTGGAAATAAGTGTGGGCTGTTGGGAATAATCTAAACAGAGCCCCTGATTATTTTCAGGATTTTCAAAGATGTCTAGGTAGTTTTAATAAAGCCCAACAGTTGCAGAAAAATAGAAAGAAAACAAATAAGAAAAGAGAGAGAGAGAAACCCACTTGGGCCTCACCTATGCTGGCCCAGCCCACCTGGCTTGTGCCAGTCGTCACCCACCTCTGCCAGTAGGCAGAGGCGTGTCGCCGGCGCGCACACCCGCGGCCACCTCCTGCTGCCTCCTCGTCCCCATCCGAGCGCCACGAAGGCGCCCAGCACCTCCCTGCACTCCTCCCCTCTCTCCCCCTCGTCTCTCCCACCCTTTGCCGCGATGGCCGAGCGCCAACCTCGCTGCCGTTCGCCGTAGTCGTCACCAGAGTCACCCCTCGCCTCCCTGACGTGCCTGTGAGATCCGCCTTCATCGTCTACGCCTCCTCGACGACTCACGCGACGCCGGACGCCTCCAAGCACCGACCCCGACGCTTTCTTCTTCCTCGGTCCGCCGAGATCGCTGGCAACGCCTCGACGTCGTCCGACCTCCCCCGAGCCCGCTGAGACGTGTTCTGCAACCGCCGTGAGCTCCTCTACCGAACCCCCCTCTTCTCTGCTTCGTTTGCTCGCCGTAGACGCCTCCCCCTTGCTCACCGTAGCACGCCGCCGCGCGAGCTCGACGCCGGCGTCACTCTGGTGACCATTTGGTCAGGCGCGGGTGCTTAACGCACTCACGCACCTCGTAGTGCCTCGCTAGTGCGTCCGTTTCCCCGCTAGCTCGCTGCAGCAGCAAAACCACCAACGGCCGAGCTCCGGCCGCCGCCCGGCTCGACGCCGTCGTCATTCCCGGCCACCCCAGCACCAACCAACGCCACCGTTGGATGCGCCACACCGCCAGCTACCCGTAGCACCCACCCGCGCATTGAACTGTGGCTGGAGCAGCGTTTCCGAAGCTCTCCGCCGTCTCGGCCTCGCCGGCGACTCAACGCCGGCGGGATTGACCGTGCTGACCAGGGGTTTGACCCCAGTTTGACCTCGCCTGAGACACTGATATGTGGGGCTGGCTCCTAACTAAATTAGATTAGTTTTAATTAGAGCTAAACACTGTTAGAGGTTAATGACCTCGTTAACTAACTCTCTCTCATTGACATGTGGGCCCAGGGCCTAACTAACCTAGTTTAGTACTAACTAAACACTAACTAACTCTGTTAGTTAGCTGTGACACTGACAGAGAGGGCCCACCAGTCAGGTTTGACCTGGGCTGGCGCCTTTGACCCGCTGACGTCACAGTGACGCAGTGCTGACGCACTAATTCAATTACTGGATTTATTCTTTAATAGGAAATTCTAGAAAATAGTCAAAACTTCTAAAAATCATAGAAAATCAACCATAGCTCCAAATGCAAAGATTTATATATGAAAAATGATCAGAAAAATTCAATCTATCCATCTGTAATGGTTTCATGCATGACAAAACAAGTTAACCTTGCTGTTTAAGCAGAATAAGGTAATGCACTAATAATGCCTTGTTTAATGAGCTAATATTTGAATCTTTGATTCAAATGAGTTCATCCCCTTCTGTTTTAGCTTGCATTAGGCCAAGACACTTTCATCTTGCCATGTCATAGCATGCATCATATTGTTGCATATTGCCATGTGTTGATTATGTTCGGTGTGATTTTCGTGGTAGGTTCTGCCTCCGAGGATAACCCCGAGTATCCGTCTGAAGGGCAGTATCCTACTACCACTACAACAGGCAAGCAACCCATTGATCATTCCGATACAAACCCATGTTCTCGCTTCTGCTCTTGTTTACTACATTAAGACAACGCGATTCAAACTGCTGTGTGCTACGGTAGTTGAACCCTTATCCTCTGCATGACCTGTCATTGCCACAGTAACTAGATGAAACCCACTAGCATGTGTAGGAGTTGATTGAGCCATGTATGTGATTCCTACCTTGCTATGCCTGCTATGCTTAGAGTTGTGTCAGGTCTGGTTCATCTGGGTGATGGGCTGGAGTGAAATGTTATGTCGGTAATGTGAGGGATGTGTTGAACATGTTTTGGTAAAGGTATCGATGAGAGGCCATGTAGGAGTACATGGTGGGTTGTTTCATTGAGACCGTCCATAAGAACTGAGATCTGTATGTGTGATTTAAGATGCAGTTACTACCGTACATTGGGCCCGAAACCAATGGACCCTCTCGGCTTCTTAAATACCCTAGTACTCTATCCGGGAGTTGCATATAGTTTCTGGTGTTTGTAGGTTATGTGTTGGCGGTCGTGCGTAGCGCTGACCCTAGGGGTGGGCTATGTTGCGGTAGATACACCGTGGCACGGTGTACCGAGTCACCCGTTTGGTGTCTCGGGAACCCTGTTCACATCGTTCGGGGCCGTATGTGGAAACCTCGGTCGGACTCCCTGCGGATGGAACCTGGATAGGCGATAAACCTGGACTAGAGACTTAAGTGTTTAGGTAGGCCGTGGCCGACACCCTCGCTGGGCTTCCGCTTGAAGGTTGCCGAGTACATGTCGTGCAAACGGCGGTAAGTGGTGAAAGCGTTTATGAAGAAGTATACCCCTGCAGGGTTAACATCATCTATTTGAATAGCCGCGTCCGCGGTAAAGGACTACTTGGTTGCCTATATAGTTCATAGACAAGTTAATAGATACTACTAAAAGACTCAAGATAAGTGTGAGTACTGAGGATGGCCCTCTCGTAGGATGACGAGGGAGGATCCCCGGTGGAGTATTGTGTTGGTGAGTAGTGGACTCGTGTGCGAAAACTATTTTACTAGTGGAGTTCCGTAGGATAGCTTAGCCAAGAGTCAAAGCTGGCTTGCTGCAATAACCCCACCACCTTCTTGAGAATGAGCATGTATATTAGGTTCTGATGTAAGACTTGCTGAGTACCTTGTACTCATGTTTGCTTATTTATTGTTTTCAGACGACAACACCGCCCCCTCCGATGGGTTTTATGTAGACCTTGATGTCGACGAGTGACTAGCCACCCAGGTGGTGATCCTGGCCATGGAGGGCCCTATGTAGATAGACAGGCTTCGAGAAGCCTTCTTTCTTTCTAGTGTCTGTACTCAGACTAGTTGCCGCTTGTGCTTGTATGATTGTATGACTTGAGTGTCGGGTCATGTGACCCCTATCTGTATGAACATGTTATGTATGGCTCTCTGGAGCCTTTAAATAAAGTACTTGAGTTGTAGAGTTTTGTTGTGATGCCATGTTGTATGTACTCATATCGCGCATATTGTGTGTATGATTGAAATGCTTGGTATGTGTGGGATCCGACAATCTAGTTGTTTATCCTTGGCAGCCTTTCTTATGGGGAAATGTAGTCGAGTGTTCCTCGAGCCATAGTAGTCCGCTACAGCCCGGTTCACCGGAGTCCTGCTAGCCCAGCACTACTGTTCAGGACACTTGACTGACCTGCATGTGTTTCACTTCGTTCCTATTTCTGTCCCTTCGGGGAAATGTCACGCGGTGATGTCCGGAGTCCTGCCTAGCCTGCTACAGCCCGGGTTCCCCGGAGTCCTGTTAGCCCAGTGCTACAGCCTGGAATCACTCGTTGATGACCGACATGCTCGATGTGATTCATGTATGCCTGTCTCCATAGGTCTGTGCCGCTTTGGGTTCACGACTAGCCATGTCGGCCCGGGTTCTCTATCATATGGATGCTAGCGACACTATCATATACGTGAGCCAAAAGGCGCAAACGGTCCCGGGCCATGGTAAGGCGACACCCGTGGGATACCGTGCGTGAGGCCGCAAAGTGATATGAGGTGTTACCGGCTAGATCGATGTGGCTTGGAATCGGGGTCCTAACAGTGTTGGCATCAGAGCCGGACTGCCTATAGGTTCGTTGAGCCAAACTGGTCGATGTCGAGTCTAGAAATGCTTTAGTTATATGTAGGGGAATTGATTGTGGGAGGGAACGTAAGGCTCTTTTACTCCTTTACCCTATGCCCTCCGATCTGAGTCATTCTCTTCTCATTCAACGTGGGTTAAGGACTAGGCTCTCTTCTTCTATCAGGTTCACGTGTTACTAATCCGTAGTAGCTTATAGGATTGTTGTTACCAGCCCCAGTTCAGTTTCTACTATTTCTAGTAGGTTGCTAGTTGAATCAGAACCTTGATATGATGTTGTTGAGTGGTATTGCAAATTTTTGTGGATGTCTCAAATCTTTTCTGAGCATTTACAGCGGTTATGCTGTCCAATTTTCCCTAGAAATTCTAATGTCTTTGCATTGTGGTTGTGCTTTCAGATGGCCAACCGTGCTCAAAACCAAGTGGTTCGCTTGACCCGGTGCCTCGACGTGCCCGGTCATACTGCTATGTTAGTCCGGGTAATGATCGAGACGGGTTACCGTTGGTATCCCGAATACACTATCGAAGAGCAGTTCCGAGACTTTAATCAAAGCCAATATTTCTGCACCGTCAGGATATTTCCTTCTTATCCTGGATCTACCGAGCCCCTTCACTGTTCCTATAGACTCGGGGTTACTGTTGAGATGGCTGTGCAGGATGCTGCCTATTCCATGATGACCATCATGCGAGTCCGGACTGGCCTGCTTCGGAACACCGACTTCCGTTACATGCCAGCTTCACTTCCGGGAGCGCAAGGGTATCTTTAGGCTATCTATGCTGACTCCACTCAGGAGGACTCATTAACTCATACCACTGCCGAGATGCTCAAAGATAAGGACCGAGAGAATCGGGCCTTGAGGTTGGAGCTTTTCAATACCCGTGCTGATCATTGGGCCACATTGACTCGGTTTGCACCCGCGGTGCAAGATGGATGTATGGATACAAGGGATCTGTATCCTGTGAGATCTACTCTGCAAGACATGGTGGATTGGCATGATGTGGGAGGCATCACCCCACCCCGTGGCCTCCGCAGGCCACCGTTTGTTGGTCCAAGACCTCATCCTAGCCCCTATGGTCCACAAGCTCCTCAGGACCATCTGTTCCCGGATGATCACGTTGAACTTCCAGGCTATGGAGGTGACTTCTATGAGGACTACTATGGAGCTGTCTGAGTTAGTAGTAGTACCACTAGTATTGTAATAGTTGTATCTTCACTGTCCTGCGTGACTTGTGGAATATGACTTTGTGTGTAATCAATTCCGGAGGTGTAGACAAATAATGTATAGGAGCTTGGAATGCCTCCGATGAGATGTAATGTCTTTCATCATAGTTGTACTGTAGCCTGGGCTTGTACTAAACTATGTATGATGTGTATGACCGTTGGTATATATATGGCAGTTTTATATTACCATGACATACGAATGAACATCTCTACATTCCGTGTTATCCATTACATTATGCACTTCCTTGCTAAGTTTGAGCCATCCTTATCTAAACCATTGTCTTGTTTTTTCCCTAGGATGGTCAACACCCGCAGCAACCCTGCTGCCCCGGAGAAGGGGGAAGCCAGTGAAGCTAGGGGTGAAAATCTGCTGGCCGAAGTAATGCTGGAGGCGGAAAGAAACAAGCGTGAGACTAACCGCCTGCTGGAGCGGATTGAGCAGAACACTGCACGCCATCAGCGAAATGACTTGGTGTCAATCAATGACTTTATCAAGCTGTACCCACCAAAGTTTAACCATTCCGTCGAGCCCCTCGACGCGGATGACTGGCTTCGCAGCATCACCCACAAGCTACGTTCTGCCTACGTAGCCGAAGCCGACAAGGTTACTTACGCTGCCTACCATCTTGAAGGCCCTGCTAGCCTATGGTGGGAAAACTTTGAAGCTATGCGTCCGGCCGGCCAAATCACTACTTGGGCTGATTTCAGTGAAGCTTTCCGTGAGCATCACATTCCGGAAGGTTTCATGGATCGCAAGAGGGAGGAGTTCTGCAATTTCACCCAAGGAAGACTGACTGTGGATGCATATATTCGTGAATTTGGGAATCTGGCACGTTATGCTCCCGAAGAGGTATCTACTGACACTAAGAAGCAGGCAAGATTCCGCAAGGGACTTAGCCCTGAGCTTCGTCGCGATCTTCGTTTGCACAAGTGCACCTCCTTCCAGAAGTTGGTCAATAAAGCCATCAGTGCTAAGACAGGCCAGACTGATTATGACGCTTCACGCAAGCACTCACGTGATTTTGGTTCTTATCCGGCTCTGGAGCTCAGAAGCGCCGGGTGTGGATCCCAAGCACGGCACTGCCACCCAGGTTCATCTCGAGGCCATCCTTTGAGGCTCCTCGTCCCAACCAGCAGTTTGCACCGCCCAAGCCCTATGGTGGCCCCGCTGCTACTGCTGCTCCACGCCCTAATGTGGTGACATGCTTCAAGTGTGGAGAGCCGTGTCACTATAGCCGAGAGTGTCCCCAAAACAACAACCCCAATCAAACTGGAAAGTCCGTTGGCCGTGGTAAGCCCGCGGGAAAGACATTCTACGCCAAGCCGGCCACCACTGCCCGTGGCCATGTCAACTATGTTTCGGCCGAGGAGGCTCACGAGGATCCTAACGTCGTCCTTGGTACGCTCCTTGTTAACTGCCATCCGGCATCTGTTCTTTTTGATACTGTAGCATCTCATTCATTCATATCCGAGAACTATGCTCGATTGCATAACACGACATTCTGTGACATGCCCACTTCCATGGTAATTCAAACTCCGGGTTCCAAATGGCAAACCTCTAGAGTAAGCCATGGGAACGAAATTCTTGTCGATAGACTTGTCTTCCTTGCGTCCTTAATAGCTCTTGTCGGTGTCAAAACCGGCGGATCTCGGGTAGGGGTCCCGAACTGTGCGTCTAGGCCGGATGGTAACAGGAGGCAGGGAACACTTTGTTTTACCCTAGTTCGGGCCCTCTCGATGGAGGTAATACCCTACTCCTGCTTGATTAATATTGATGATATGGGTAGTACAAGAGTAGATCTACCACGAGATCAAGGAGGCTAAACCCTAGAAGCTAGCCTATGGTATGATTGTTGTGTATGGAGTTGATTGCCTACGGACTACAACCCTCCGGTTTATATAGACACCGGATAGGGTTAGGGTTACATAAAGTCGGTTACAATGGTAGGAGATCTTGAATATCCGCATCGCCAAGCTTGCCTTCCACGCCAAGGAAAGTCCCATCCGGACACGGGACGAAGTCTTCAATCTTGTATCTTCATAGTCCAGGAGTCCGGCTGAAGGTATAGTACGGCTATCCGAACACCCCCTAATCCAGGACTCCCTCAGTAGCCCCCGAACCAGGCTTCAATGACGATGAGTCCGGCGCGCAGATTGTTCGGCATTGCAAGGCGGGTTCTTCTCCAAATCTTGTGTACCTGTAGTAATAATGTCCGATTTTGTAGTGCTCCTCGGCTTCTACGCCCAATAATGGCCGTCCTCCACGTGTTCAAACGAATGCGAAAAGCCGGGGTGTTTTTACATCCACACCCCTAGCCGTATAAACAAGCCGCCTATTTAACGGGATGGGGATTTAGGTCCAAACCACATCTTCTCCTTTCCACGAGTTATCATCAGAGCACTTCCAGCAAAGGTCCATTCCAATGTGACCAGCCGTCGCAACTCCTCCCCTCGCCCCTCCGGTCCCAAACCCGGGGACTGGGAGAGTTGCACCATCCCCCATAGCAAGTTAGCATCACTTCAGGCCAAGGGATTTCTCCCTCCGGCATACATGGTCCCGGTCTGAGCCGGTCTCGCCACCTATAATGGCGGAAAACAAGCGGAGAGCACCCCCAATCCTTCTAAAGGAGAGCAGGTGTGCCTCGTCCCCTATCTAATAAGGGGACCGGGATTTCCAATTCATCCATTTCTCCACGGGCTTCTGGGGTTCTACGACCTCCAGCTGCACAATCTCACGCCCGCCTCCGTATTGCATATTGCGGGTTTCGTCGCCCTTTGCGAGCTATTTTTAGGCGTAGAGGCTCATTTCGTGCTGTGGAAGAGGTTATTCTGCCTGGTGTCCCGTTCTTAAAAGGGGTCTATATACCAAGTGGGTGGAGCCGAAGTATGGCGCATCGCCGGGACCGGATACCTATCCGGAACCCCAAAGAAGGCGTCTGAGGACTGGCCTTCGGAATGGTTTTATATAGATGACGTCCCGCTACCGGACCCTATCTGGGTCGGTCTCCCTGAGTTCAACAGTGCTCCATTGAAGAAACGCTTGAGCTGGCGTCCACGGAGCTCTCAGAGAGAAAGCGACAGAGACGTCCTTTACCTGATGGGCCGGATAAGACTGTTGGCTCATTCTGGACTAACTATGATCGGAGTCATGGCCGCATGCATTATGCGGGGGGTGCAGCCGCTTCAATATAGAGGCCACCCCATGTGGGATTTCAACGGGGAGGATGACGCCACACGTTACGGTCGTAAGGGGCTGGCCTCAGCTGCCGCCCTAGTAAAGATCTTATCCTCTTTGTACAAGGGAGAAAAGGAGGAATTCCTCCGCGTCAATCCGCAGGCCGGATTTACTATGTGCGATCCTCCAAGTTGGGTAAGTGATTAATTGCGCTTGCCCGTTTGTTTTGTACTCCCACGGTTAGATATGTAGTCTAACGACTTCAATGCAGGAACTGCGACAGGTGGTAAAGGATATAAACAGTCGCCCTCCACAGCCCAAGGACCCAGAACGGTCCCTCGATCCGGACTCCGAAGAGGATCCGGACATATCGGTGGAGCTTATCGATGGGGTGTTCCATCAGCTAAGCAAGGACAATACCTTGGTAGCCATCACGGCTGATTACCCAGGGTTAATCCCGGACTCCCAGGTGACAGAAATCGGAGTCTCATTCCCTTGAGAAAGATTCCATTCTCACGTATTCTGGTGTTTCTGACGACAACCGTGTTTTGCAGGGGAGATTTCCGAGGCAGGAGGCCGAACCTGCGGCGGCTAGCCAACGAGGGGCCGCAGGGCCCCGTGGGGCAAAAAGGAATGTAGTCCGGACTGAGATGCCGGCGCAAAGGTATAGCGCGCCCTCTGTTTCCCTGGTGTTATCCTGTCAGGGCATATTAACATTCGTGCTATCTTCAGAACGAAGAGACCTCGCCGGACTACATCCGGAGAGGTTGCCAATCGCGCCTCGACCAGCCAGACTCCAACGTCTGGCCAGGAAGCGGAGGCGAGCACAAGGCGCGCACCAGACGCTCCTCCGACGGAGGATGCGGATAGGCTGTCTGCCACAAATTCTAAAGTGGAGAGTGCCATGAACCACAGGCGTCGCCGGACTGTTCTACGCGACGCTTGTTTCTCCCAAGAGGCTTTAGATGCCTTTAATTCGGGAGATGCGTACCTCCGTGCCGCTCAAAATGGTTTAGCCAGAGCCACGGAGCAGTATGTAAAAGACATACGGGTAAGAAAATTTTGGTCAAATATATATATACCAGTAGCCCCCGAGACTTGAAACAGTTAGAACAACTGATTTAAGGATCATTTGATATGCAACTTCTTACGGAGAAGAATACCGTACTGTCCTAGGAGCTGGAAAAGTGCAAGGCCCAACTAGAGGCCCCACTAGCCGCAGCAGGGGAGCCCAAAGAGACCCCCTCAGGTAAGATACACTTCGAAAGATTAGTATTGTGCAGTGTGGATGCAAATCTGACAAATCATATTGCAGATGGCGCCGGACTAGATCCGGACAAGCAACAACTCTTACGCCGGCTAAAGGCCGGTGAGAGTATGTTGACAAAGGTGAGGCGAGAGAAGAATGATCTTCAGGATGCCAACACCAAGCTGGACGTCGAACTTAAAGATGTTCGTGGCCAGCTGTCGGACTCCACGAAGGAGAATCAGCGGCTTCGACGCGGCATTTTTAGTAAGTGCTTGAACGAACTTTGAAAAAAAGAGTTCGGCGAGGAAGTCGACTAACAGAGTAATGTCTGTAGGTATGCTCACAGGTCGTCCTGCAGAGGAGATGCCCAGTTCTACGGGTGACCTTCTTCCCGAACTCATGCAACTGCACGAGCGAATTTGGCAGGCAATGCGAGGCGTTGCCCAAGCCTTATGGCCTGCCCACTCCATGCCCGAGGGCCTTGGAGAGCTTGCGGAGAAGCTGAAGGGAGCTTGGCGGCGCTTCCGGTTGTGGAAGATATCGGCCTACTGACAAGGCACTAGGGAGGCCTGGGCCATGGTGAAGACCCGTTTTACGAAGTCTGACCCAAACCACATGGCCGAGGTCGGACCAGTGGGGCCTGACGGGAAAGAGATCCCTGTAAGCTTAGTATATGGCCAAGTAGAGTTAGCCGCGAAGTATTCCCAGCAGGACTGTAAATTGGACAGCCTGTTAGATGGTATAGAAGAGGAATACAATCAGTCAGAATGACTATGTAAATTTGAATTGACATGTGTAATGCCTTCTAGCAGGATTGTAGATCGTTTGTCGTTGCCGACCTTTTCGCTTCAACCTCGGGACCTGACGGTCCGGAGTGTGTCCGAATACCATAGCGGTTATATAAGAACCATGGTATGCGTGGAGACCAGGCGTAGGGGTCATTAGTGCTTTATCAGACAAGTGCCCAACTAGTTATGTTATATTACATGGTTAGTAAGAAACATCTTCCAGAGAGAATAGTTCCGTTAGGGGTTCCTTTCGCTAGGAGGCATGCCCTAAAGTGCATGTTCGGACTGCGTAAAAAGACGTAGAAAAAAAAGCATCTGGGGGCGCATAAAATGAGTAAAAAGATCATCTTTTATCTCACCGACCGAATATTCCCTTAAGAACGCTAGCTTTCGGCTTCACCCAGTCTGAGGTACACATCCGGCTGACCCGGCAGTAACAATCGCAGAGGTGCTCCCTTTACCGCCTAGCCGAATAATCGGGGAACGTAGGGGTAAGCACAGGAGCCAGGCAACCTAGCTTGGCCAAAACTTAAGTCATATCGATGCATATAATGGTGAAGAAAAAAGTACATGCGGAAGTTTGACGCATGTGTTGGGCGTGAAGCTCGTATAAATAAGCTTCTGTTAAAGAAGCCCCCAGGTTTAATGAGCGCGAGTGGCGCGTCACTAGCTGAGCCTTTAACGGCTATAAAAGAAAAGAGGGGAAGGAGAGAAATGTAAGACAAAAAAATGCAAAAAATGGACAAAGGAAGGAGACGAACACAGAGTCCAGCGCTAGGCATAGAATCTTCAGAGACGGGTGGCGTTCCACGGGTTCGGCTCGAGTCGGTTATCCGACGCATCTCGCAGGCGGTACACCGCGCCAGTCAGGACTTGGTCGATTATGAATGGACCTTCCCACTTGGGCTTGAGTTTGTCCTTTTTCTTATCCGGCAGGCGTAGAACTAGTTCGCCAACATTGTAATTTTTGGCCCGTACTTCTCTGCTTTGATATCTTCGGGCCTGCTGTTGATAAAATGCGGTACGGGCTTTTGCCACGTCACGCTCCTCCTCCAGGGCGTCCAAGTTGTCCTGCCGATCGAGCTCGGCTTCTCTTTCTTCGTACATGCGCACTCTAGGTGAGTCATGAATTATCTCGCAGGGCAGAACTGCCTCTGCGCCGTACACCATAAAAATGGTGTGTATCCGGTGGTGCGATTTGGCGTGGTCCGCAGCCCCCATAGCACGGAGTCGAGCTCCTCTACCCAGTGCGTGTTAGATTCCTTGAGGGACCGCACCAGTCTGGGTTTAATGCCGCTCATGATAAGACCATTTGCACGTTCGACCTAGCCGTTGGTTTGTGGGTGATAGACGGAAGCATAATCGAGCTTGATGCCCATGTTTTTGAACCAGAGTTTTACCTCGTCGGCGGTAAAGTTTGTACCGTTATCGGTTATGATGCTGTGGGGGACGCCATAACGGTGTACAACCCCGGATATGAAGTCTATCACAGGTCCGGATTCGGCCGTTTTAACAGGCTTGGCTTCTATCCATTTGGTGAATTTATCCACCATGACCAGTAAGTATTTTTTCCTATCGGTCCCACCTTTAAGGGGTCCGACCATGTCAAGCCCCCAGACCGCAAAAGGCCAGGTGATGGGTATAGTCTGGAGTGCGGTGGGTGGCATATGGCTTTGGCTAGCAAAAAGTTGGCAACCAGTGCATTGTTGGACTAGGTCCTGAGCATCTGCCCGGGCCGTCGCCAATAAAAGCATGTACGGAAAGCCTTGCTAACAAGGGACCGAGCAGTGGCGTGGTGACCACCGAGTCCGGCATGAATTTCAGCCAGAAGGTTCCGCCCTTCCTCTTCGGAGATGCACCTTTGAAGGACTCCGGTGGTGCTTTTCTTATAAAGCTCTCCCTCATGGACTCTATAGGCTTTAGATCGCCGCACTATGCAGCGGGCCTCATTTTGGTCCTCCGGGAGTTCCTGCCTAGTAAGGTAGGCTAGGAATGGTTCTGTCCACGGGGCAATGATCGCCATTATTACGTGGGTTGAATGTGTAATTTCATTGGCAGGGCCTCCAATTGTGTCAGATTGTTCGGCGTCGAGTGGTGCGGCTGGGTCCGGGCTGTTATTTGCGGGTTCCCCCTCCCATGCTACGGATGGCTTGAACAATCTTTCCAAGAAGATGTTGGAGGGGACTGCATCGCGTTTTGCTCCGATGCGTGCCAGGACGTCCGCTGCTTGATTGTTTTCTCGGGCTATATGGTGAAACTCTAGCCCTTCAAACCAAGCTGAAATTTTTAGGACGACGTTGCGGTAAGCTGCCATTTTTGGGTCGTTGGTGTCGAAGTCTCCATTTATTTGGGATATCGCGAGGTTTGAATCCCCGCGTACCTCTAGGCGTTGGATACCCATGGATACTGCTATCCGGAGACCATGTAGGAGGGCCTCATATTCGGCTGCATTGTTGGAATCCGTGTACATGATCTGGAGCACATATTGGACTGTGTCTCCTGTGGGGGACGTCAGGACGACGCCAGCCCCCAGTCCGGCCAACATTTTGGAGCCGTCGAAATGCATAATCCAGTTTGAATATATGCCGTACTCTTTAGGGAGCTCGGCCTCCGTCCATTCTGCGACGAAGTCGGCCAAAACTTGCGATTTAATAGCTCGCCGTGGCTTATAGGTTATATCGAACGGGAGAAGCTCGATGGCCCATTTTGCAATCCGGCCCGTTGCGTCGCGGTTGTTGATAATATCGTTGAGTGGTACTTCCGAGGCTACTGTTATGGAACACTCTTGAAAGTAGTGTCGTAGCTTCGGGATGCCATGAATACCACGTATGCAATCTTTTGATAATGCAGGTACCGTGATTTGCATGGAGTGAGGACAGTGGATACGTAGTAGACCGGCCTTTGAAGGGGGAATTTGTGTCCGTCCGTTTCCCGCTCGACAACGAGCACTGCGCTGACAACTTGATGTGTTGCTGCAATGTACAATAACATTGGTTCGCCGGTGTTCGGCGCGGCCAGGACTGGGTTTGTTGCCAATATGGCTTTTATTTCATCAAGTCCGGCCGTGGCGGCCTCCGTCCACTCGAAGTGTTCGGTGCGCCGAAGGAGGCGATAGAGGGGTAGTGCCTTTTCTCCCAAGCGGGAGATGAAGCGGCTTAAAGCCGCCACGCATCCGGTTAATTTTTGTATTTGTTTGAGGTCCTTTGGGATATCCAATTGTGACAAAGCTCGGATCTTGGCTGGATTTGCTTCAATTCCTCTACCGGATACAATGAAGCCCAAGAGCTTTCCGGCTGGAACGCCGAAGACGCATTTTTCCGGGTTGAGCTTGATGTCATATTTTCGGAGGTTATCGAATGTAAGCCTCAAGTCGTCTACTAGAGATTCGACATGTCTTGATTTGACGACCACATCATCCACATATGCCTCCACTGTTTTGCCGATCTGATTTGCCAGACATGTCTGGATCATGCGCTGATATGTTGCGCCGGCGTTTTTCAGCCCGAAGGGCATTGTGTTGAAGCAGAATGGGCCGTATGGTGTGATGAATGCTGTTGCAGCTTGGTCTGATTCTGCCATCTTAATTTGATGGTAACCGGAGTATGCGTCGAGGAAACACAACAAATCGTGTCCTGCGGTGGCATCAATAATTTGATCGATGCGGGGGAGGGGGAAGGGATCCTTTGGGCAAGCCTTGTTAAGGTCTTTAAAATCGACACACAGGCGCCAGGATTTGTCCTTCTTTGGTACCATCACCAGGTTTGCTAGCCAGTCCGGATGTTTTATGTCTCTGATGAATCCGGCCTCCAATAGCTTGGCTAGCTCCTCTCCCATAGCCTGTCTCTTGGGTTCGGAAAAACGCCGAAGGGCTTGTTTGACAGGTTTGAATCCTTTTAGGATATTTAAGCTGTGTTCGGCCAGCCTGCGTGGGATCCCTGGCATGTCTGAAGGGTGCCAGGCGAAGATGTCCCAGTTCTCTCGTAGGAACTCTCGCAGTGCGGCGTCTGCATCAGGGTTCAGTCGTGCCCTGATTGAAGCTGTTTTATTGGGGTCCGTTGGATGGACCTGGAATTTGACTATTTCGTCGGCTGGCTTGAAGGATGTGGATTTGGATCTCTTATCGAGTATCACATCATCCCTGTTAACCGTGGAGCGCAGCGCAGTCAGTTCCTCGGCCGCTAAGGCTTCGGATAGCGCCTCAAGGGCTAATGCGGCCGTCTTGTTTTCGGCGCGGAGTGCTATGTCCGGATCACTAGCTAGAGTGATAATTCCATTCGGCCCGGGCATCTTAAGCTTCATGTACCCGTAATGGGGTATTGCTTGGAAGATTGTGAATGCTTCCCGCCCTAGTAAAGCGTGATATCCGCTCTTAAACGGGGCCACCTGAAACGTGACTTCTTCGGACCTGTAATTATCCGGCGTGCCGAACACCACATCTAGTGTGATTTTTCCTGTGCAGCGCGCTTCCCGACTGGGGATTATTCCTCTAAAGGTTGTGCTGCTTCGCTCGACGCGGTTCCAGTCTATTTCCATTTTTTGAAGGGTTTCCTCATAAATGAGGTTCAGTCCGCTGCCTCCATCCATGAGCACCTTGGTGAGGCGAAAGCCGTCCACTATGGGACTGAGGACCAATGCGGCTGGTGCTCGGGCTGTTCGGAATCTAGGTTCATCACTTGCGTTGAAGGTAATGGCAGTGTCGCTCCATGGATTTATTGTTGCAACTTGATAGACTTCGGCGAGGCTGCGGAGTGTTCTTTTTCGCACATTGTTTGATGCGAAAGTCTCGAAGACTGTGAGAGCGGTACTGGTGTCCTCGGGCTGGCTTTCTGCGGCCTCCAGAATTAAGAGGTCCTTGCCGATTTTGGCCACCTGCCGGAGTATCCAACATGCTCTAAGGCTGTGAGTTGGTGTGGCGTCCTCTGTACTGTGAATTCTACAGGGTCCATCAAGCCACCTTTCCAGTACGGTTCCATGCCCTGTAGAGGGTTTTGGTTTTTTGGTGTTTATCCCGGGTGTCCTATGATGATGCACCCTCTTAGTTCGGACGGGATTACTATTCAAGGCCGGATTATCCCAAAACTTTATTTCGGTTTTCCAGGCGCTTTCCATCGCACAGTATTTTTGTACTATGGACGCCAAGTCAGCGAAGCGTGTAATATCACGATGACTTACGGCGTTAAGGATTCCCTCGTCCGTGCAATTACTGCAGAAAATTGAGATTGCGTCTCCCTCGCGGCAATCCTTTATCCTGTTCATAACCAGGAGGAATCTGGCCCAGTAATGATGTACTGTTTCCTCGGGCCTCTGCCTGATTTGGGAGAGATCGCTTATGTTCGGGTGGGCGGGTGTCGTTGAATCTGAAACCTCACCCAATCCAAGATTCGGAGGCCGAAGAGTTTCCGAACTCTGAAGTTCGGATTCTTGGATGTTGTCCAACGAATCTAGCCCGTTGCCTGATCCTAAGCTCAGGTCTTGAGTTACATCCTCCTCTCCGCGGGTATCCGGCTTGGAGGAGTCGGGAATTCGGACATAGCTAGTCCTTAAAATAGATGAAGGGTCGCCGCACTGCGCCTCTACCACGGCAACGTGGTGGGTGACTTGGGGAGAGTTAATTTCTCTTAGATCGGGTTTAAGCCCAACTTGGTCGTAATCCGTAGCGACCCCCAGGGCGGCGATGCGATCCAAGAGCTCGTTTACGGAAGAGAGCTCCATTGGATCTAGCTACTCGACGAGCTCCGAGCTGACGTGTAGGTTGCTTTTGATGACCCGAGAGGTCACCGTCGGCGCAACAGCCGAACAGGCGGTCATGAGGAAACCACCTAGCCGGAGGGTTTGGCCGACAGCCAAGGCTCCCTTAGCAACGGCGCCGTCTTTAAAGACGGGAGGAGGCATCCTTCCTGATTGTGACGGCACAGAGGAACTCTCAATGAAAGCACCAATGTCGGTGTCAAAACCGGCGGATCTCGGGTAGGGGGTCCCGAACTGTGCGTCTAGGCCGGATGGTAACAGGAGGCAGGGAACACTTTGTTTTACCCAGGTTCGGGCCCTCTCGATGGAGGTAATACCCTACTCCTGCTTGATTAATATTGACGATATGGGTAGTACAAGAGTAGATCTACCACGAGATCAAGGAGGCTAAACCCTAGAAGCTAGCCTATGGTATGATTGTTGTGTATGGAGTTGATTGCCTATGGACTACAACCCTCCGGTTTATATAGACACCGAATAGGGTTAGGGTTACATAAAGTCGGTTACAATGGTAGGAGATCTTGAATATCCACATCGCCAAGCTTGCCTTCCACGCCAAGGAAAGTCCCATCCGGACACGGGATGAAGTCTTCAATATTGTATCTTCATAGTCCAGGAGTCTGGCTGAATGTATAGTACGGCTATCCGAACACCCCCTAATCCAGGACTCCCTCAGCTCTCAAGTCCTCGGACATAAACATCATCTTGGGTATGGACTGGATGTCAGCTTATTATGCTAAAATTGATTGTGCCACTAGAACCGTTCAACTTACTCACTCATCGGGCAAGACAGTCAATGTCTTAACTCGAGTGGCCAAGCGCCAACTTTACTCCCTAAATGCCAACCCCCTTCCAGACCTTGAGGATGTTCCGGTAGTCCGAGACTTTCCGAATGTCTTTCCGGAAGAACTGTCAGGTGTTCCACCTGACAGGGATGTCGAGTTTGTGATAGACCTTGTTCCAGGAACCGTTCCAATTTCTAGAAGACCCTACAAGATGGCACCCTTAGAACTAGCCGAGCTTAAGAACCGACTCGATGAGTCCTTGAAAAAGGGTTTCATCCGTCCTAGTTCCTCTCCTTGGGCTTGCCCCGTACTCTTCGTCAAGAAGAAGGATGGAACGGATCGAATGGTTGTAGATTACCGACCTGCCAACTTGGTCACCATCAAGAACAAGTATCCGCTTCCCAGGATCAATGATCTGTATGATCAGCTTGCTGGATCCTCAGTCTTTTCCAAGATGGATTTGAGGTTAGGCTACCATCAGATCAAAATCAGAAACGGGGACATTCCCAAAATGGCCTTTGTTACTCATTATGGCCAATACGAGTACACCGTTATGTCCTTCGGTTTAACCAATGCCCCAGCTACCTTCTCTCGGTTAATGAACTCCGTCTTCATGGAGTATTTGGATAAATTCGTCGTAGTATACCTCGATGACATACTCATCTACTCCAAGAATGAAGAGGAACATGCCGAACATCTAAGGCTGGTATTGATGAAACTTCAAGAGCATCGTCTTTATGCCAAATTCTCCAAGTGTGAATTCTGGTTGCCAGAAGTGACCTATCTAGGCCATGTAATTTCTAGTAAGGGTATTGCTGTCAATCCCGAGCGAGTTCAAGCCGTCCTTGATTGGACTCCACCTACGACGGTCAAGCAAGTTTGGAGTTTCCTTGGCTTAGCGAGCTATTGCCGCCGCTTCGTCGAGAATTTCTCCAAGGTTGCTAAACCTCTAACTGAACTCCTCAAGAAAGATAAAAAGTTCGAGTGGACTCCACAGTGTGAGTTCAGCTTTCAGGAACTGAAAAGATGCCTGACATCTGCTCCCGTACTGGTACCACCAGATTTCTCCAAGGACTTTATTGTCTATTGCGACGCCTCGCAACAAGGACTGGGTTGCATACTCATGCAAGATCGTCAGGTAATTGCCTATGCTTCACGCAGGGCCGGTCCTAAGATTTCGGGGGCCCGGGGCGAGATTAAACCTTGGGGCCCTTATTTTACACAAACATAAATAATTATTTCAAAAAGTATGTTGAATCATTAGTCAAAGAAAATACAATTTTCTCTTATAAGTATTTTCTTTACTAATATGTCCCGTAGCTTTATTATTAAGTTTATCCTAATTTCTTTCATCATAATCAGCTATGGTAAAATCGGGTACCTTGTCAAGTCTAACCGATGATTTCAATGCACATGATCACTCATATGTCATCCATTTAGATGTCAGCATTGTATTATGTATAACCCCTACCTTATGGATTAGTATTAGTTTATTCGTCCATAGCAATTACCGGCAAGTCGCCAACAGAAATTTGATAACGCCAATAATATCTATCCATTACCAACACTCATAAATCGATTATTAGTGTCCAGTTGCAAAGAACGCAGAGGCCATGTTGATGATCAATTACAAATATTAATCAACCATGATGGTAAATTTTCATAGTCCATATAAACAACCTACACAAATAGAGATTATAGAGAACTCAAAAGAAAGATTAGAGACATACCTTCTCTTCTACTCCTATGTAATTGTAATGCCTCCCGGCGAGTCGGTGTGGTCTCATGGGAAGCAGCGACTGCATATCTCCGGCAGTCCAGCCCTCCTCCGACTCGAGGCGGCACCGCGCATCAAGCACGGCGATCTTTGATTAATTCTCACCCGTGTGTAGCATAGTCACCGTCTCCTATTTTTCTCACCAATTGGAAGTATACTGTTTGGCTTGTGGATTATAAGGAAGTAAATTAGGAGCGAATTTTTTCATCACTACGTCTAATTAATCGCATGCAATAACTTCCCTTTTGATCAATCGCAAGGGCCCTCAATAGTAGCACGGAGGAAGGAAAGCCGAGAAATTAGGGAAAACGTTGTAGGACTCCGATTTTCTTGAGTTGGAGTATATGGAAATAAATCCGGATTCTGGGCCACGGCGCTAGGCTAATTAACAACAGAATTGGGGGCCCCTTGGCACCTGGGGGCCCGGGACGGCCGCCCCGTTCGCCCCTCCTCAGGGCCGGGCCTGGCTTCACGGCAATTACACCCACATGAGGAAAATTATCCCACACATGATCTAGAGCTTGCAGCCGTAGTCCATGCACTTAAAACTTGGCGACATTACCTTCTCGGTAATCGTTGCGAGATCTTCACCGATCACCAAAGTTTGAAATATATCTTCACACAACCAGATTTGAATCTCAGGCAAAGACGTTGGGTCAAGTTGATCTCGGATATGACTTAGGAATAACCTACACCCCGAGCAAAGCCAATGTCATGGCTGATGCACTAAGTCGTAAGTCCTATTGTAACAACCTGATGTTACAACAAAGTCAACCACTTCTCCATGAGGAATTTCATAAGCTTAATCTTCACATTATTCCTCGAGGATTTCTATCCACCTTGGTGGCGAAACCTACCCTTACGGATCAGATCATCAAGGCACATAAGGTAGATCCGGGAATCTCCCGTATTAAGAGAAGCATTAAGAAAGGAGTCGCGAATTGTTTCTCCATTGATGATCAAGGTGTCGTATACTTTGGAAATCGCCTAGTGGTTCCAAAGGCACGAAACCTGAGGCGGCTGATCCTTAAGGAAGATCATGAATCCCCTCTCACCATTCATCCCGGTAGTACTAAAATGTATCAAGACCTACGCCAGAGGTTTTGGTGGACTAGGATGAAGAGAGAAATCGCTCAATACATTGCTAATTGCGACGTTTGTCATCGTGTTAAAGCAGAGCATCAATGGCCTGCTGGCACCCTTCAACCTTTGGCTATTCCCGAGTGGAAATGGGATAAAATCAGTATGGATTTCATCACTGGGTTTCCCAGGACCAAGAGAGGGAATAATGCCATCTTCGTCGTGATCGACCGTCTTTCCCAAGGTAGCCCATTTCCTACCTGTTCGTGAGAGTATCACCGCTAGCCAACTAGCTGACTTGTACATCTCCCGAATAGTGTCTCTTCATGGTGTTCCATTGGAAATCAACTCAGACCGTGGGAGTCTCTTCACCTCTCGATTTTGGGAAAGTTTCCAAAATGCTATGGGAACTCATCTCTCTTTTAGCACCGCCTTCCATCCTCAATCAAGTGGTCAAGTAGAGCGAGTCAATCAAATTCTGGAAGATATGCTCCGAGCTTCTGTCATCTCGTTCGGAATGGGTTGGGAGAAATGCCTTCCATTCGCGGAGTTTGCTTATAACAATAGTTATCAAACTAGCTTGGGCAAGGCTTCTTTCGAAGTTCTCTATGGACGAAAATGTCGAACGCCTCTTAACTGGTCAGAAACCGGGGAAAGACAACTCTTTGGCCCGGATATGATTCAGGAAGCAGAAGAGAAGGTTCGCGAGTTCGTGAGAAATTGAAAACAGCCCAATCTCGTAAAAAGAGTCAATATGATCGTAAACATAAGCCTATGACTTATGAAGTCGGCGAGAAGGCCTACCTTCGGGTTACTCCGTTAAAGGGAACCCATCGTTTCGGTATCAAAGGCAAATTGGCTCCTCGTTACATTGGACCCTTTCGCATTCTTGCCAAACGAGGAGAAGTTGCCTACCAATTGGAACTACCTTCGCATCTTTCTAGAGTTCACGATGTCTTCCACATTTCTCAACTCAGGCGTTGCTTCACGGATCCTATCCGTGGAGTGGACCACGAAATGCTTGATCTACAAGATAACCTCTCATATCGGGAATATCCCGTTCGTATCCTTGATCAAGCCGAGCGTACCACTCGACGTCATAATATCAAGTTTCTCAAGGTTCAATGGTCACACCATTCCAAGAAAGAAGCCACTTGGGAAAGGGAGGATCGTCTTCGACTCGAGACGAGATTCTTTTGAGTGGGGGTGAGTTGTCACACCCTAGCTAGTTCAAGCATTAGAGTGTGCATCATGTTTAAATTCCTCTTAAATTTGAAATGGGGAAGACAGAACCCCCAGCACCCCCTGGAAACAACTAGGGTTTACTAAAATTATTTTCAATGAACCCAAAATGCCCTTCACAAAAAGTTCATCATTTCTGGTTTGGGCTAAAAACCCTGGCAAAAATGGTGCACTCTTTTCTAGGACATTCTGTTTTTTTTGAATTAAATCATAAGTATTTGAATTTGGGCATTTAAATGCTATAAAATAATTTAAATGCTCAAATAATTTTGGAAATAAGTATGGGCTGTTGGGAATAATCTAAACAGAGCCCCTGATTATTTTCAGGATTTTCAAAGATGTCTAGGTATTTTTAATAAATCCCAACAGTTGCAGAAAAATAGAAAAAGAAAACAAATAAGAAAAAAGAGAGAGAGAAACCCACCTGGGCCTCACTTGTGCTGGTCCAGCTCACCTGGCTTGTGCCAGTCGTCACCCACCTCCGCCAGTAGGTAGAGGCGTGTCGCCGGCGCGCGCACCCGCGGCCACCTCCTGCTTCCACCTCCTGCTGCCTCCTCGTCCCCATCCGAGCGCCACGAAGGCGCCCAGCACCTCCCTGCACTCCTCCCCTCTCTCCCCCTTGTCTCTCTCACCCTCTCCCGCGATGGCCGAGCGCCAACCTCGCCGCCGTTCGCCGTAGTCGTCACCAGAGCCACCCCCTTGCCTCCCTGACGTGCCCGTGAGATCCGCCTCCATCGTCTATGCCTCCTCGACGACTCATGCGACGCCGGACGCCTCCAAGCACCGACCCCGACGCTTTCTTCTTCCTCGGTCCGCCGAGATCGCCGACAATGCCTCGATGTTGTCCGACCTCCCCCGAGCCCGCTGAGACGCGTTCTGCAACCGCCGTGAGCTCCTCTACCGAACCCCCCTCTTCTCTGCTTCGTTTGCTCGCCGTAGACGCCTCCCCCTTGCTCACCGTAGCACGCCGCCGCGCGAGCTCGACACCGGCATCACTCTGGTGACCATTTGGTCAGGCGCGGGTGCTTAACGCACTCACCGCACCTCGTAGCGCCTCGCTAGTGCGTCCGTTTCCCCGCTAGCTCACTGCAGCAGCAAAACCACCAACGGTCGAGCTCCGGCCGCCGCCCGGCTCGACGCTGTCGTCGTTCCCGGCCACCCCAGCACCAACCAACACCACCGTTGGATGCGCCACACCGCCAGCTACCCGTAGCACCCACCTGCGCATCGAACCGTGGCCGGAGCAGCGTTTCCGACGCTCTCCGCCGTCTCGGCCTCGCCGGCGACTCAACGCCGGCGGGATTGACCGTGCTGACCAGGGGTTTGACCCCAGTTTGACCCCGCCTGAGACACTGATATGTGGTGCCGGCTCCTAACTAAATTAGATTAGTTTTAATTAGAGCTAAACACTCTGTTAGAGGTTAATGACCTCGTTAACTAACTCTCTCTCATTGACATCTGAGCCCAGGGCCTAACTAACCTAGTTTAGTACTAACTAAACACTAACTAACTCTGTTAGTTAGCTGTGACACTGACAGAGAGGGCCCACCAGTCAGGTTTGACCTGGGTTGGCGCCTTTGACCCGCTGACATCACAGTGACGCAGTGTTGACGCATTAATTCAATTACTGGATTTATTCTTTAATAGGAAATTCCAGAAAAATAGTCAAAACTTCTAAAAATCATAGAAAATTAACCATAGCTCCAAATGCAAAGATTTATATATGAAAAATGATCAGAAAAATTCAATCTATCCATTTGTAATGGTTTCATGCATGACAAAACAAGTTAACCTTGCTGTTTAAGCAGAATAAGGTAATGCACTAATAAGGCCATGTTTAATGAGCTAATATTTGAATCTTTGATTCAAATGAGTTCATCCCCTTCCGTTTTAGCTTGCATTAGGCCAAGACACTTTCATCTTGCCATGTCATAGCATGCATAATATTATTGCATATTGCCATGTGTTGATTATGTTCGGTGTGATTTTCGTGGTAGGTTATGCCTCCGAGGATAACCCCGAGTATCCGTCTGAAGGGCAGTATCCTACTACCACTACAACAGGCAAGCAACCCATTGGTCATTCTGATACAAACCCATGTTCTCGCTTCTGCTCTTGTTTACTGCATTAAGACAACACGATTCAAGCTGCTGTGTGCTACAGTAGTTGAACCCTTATCCTCTGCATGACCTGTCATTGCCATAGTAACTAGATGAAACCCACTAGCATGTGTAGGAGTTGATTGAGCCATGTATGTGATTCCTACCTTGCTATGCCTGCTATGCTTAGAGTTGTGTCAGGTCTGGTTCATCTGGGTGATGGGCTGGAGTGAAATGTTACGTCGGTAATGTGAGGGATGTGTTGAACATGTTTTGGTAAAGGTATCGATGAGAGGCCATGTAGGAGTACATGGTGGGTTGTTTCATTGAGACCGTCCATAAGAACTGAGATCTGTATGTGTGATTTAAGATGCAGTTACTACCGTACATTGGGCCCGAAACCAATGGACCCTCTCGGCTTCTTAAATACCCTAGTACTCTGTCCAGGAGTTGCAAATAGTTTCTGGTGTTTGTAGGTTATGTGTTGGCGGCCGTGCGTAGCGCTGACCCTAGGGGTGGGCTATGTTGCGGTAGATACACCGTGGCATGGTGTACCGAGTCACCCGTTTGGTGTCTCGGGAACCCTGTTCACATCGTTCGGGGCCGTATGTGGAAACCTCGGCCGGACTCCCTGCGGATGGAACCTAGATAGGCGATAAACCTGGACTAGAGACTTAAGTGTTTAGGTAGGCCGTGGCCGACACCCTCGCTGGGCTTCCGCTTGAAGGTTGCCGAGTACATGTCGTGTAAACAGTGGTAAGTGGTGAAAGCGTGTATGAAGAAGTATACTCCTGTAGGGTTAACATCATCTATTCGAATAGCCGCGTCCGCAGTAAAGGACTACTTGGTTGCCTATACAGTTCATAGACAATTTAATGGATACTACTAAAAGACTCAAGATAAGTGTGAGTACTGAGGATGGCCCTCCCGTAGGATGACGAGGGAGGATCCCAGGTGGAGTATTGTGTTGGTGAGTAGTGGACTCGTGTGCGAAAACTATCTTACTAGTGGAGTTCGGTAGGATGGCTTAGCCAAGAGTCAAAGCTGGCTTGCTGCAATAACCCCACCACCTTCTTGAGAATGAGCATGTATATTAGGTTCTGATGTAAGACTTGCTGAGTACCATGTACTCATGTTTGCTTATTTATTGTTTTCAGACGACAACACCGCCCCCTCCGATGGGTTTTATGTAGACCTTGATGTCGACGAGTGACTAGCCACCCAGGTGGTGATCCTGGCCATGGAGGGCCCTATGTAGATAGACAGGCTTTGAGAAGCCTTCTTTCTTTCTGGTGTCTGTACTCAGACTAGTTGCTTACGCTTGTGCTTGTATGATTGTATGACTTGAGTGTCAGGTCATGTGACCCCTATCTGTATGAACATGTTATGTATGGCTCTCTGGAGCCTTTAAATAAAGTACTTGAGTTGTAGAGTTTTGTTGTGATGCCATGTTGTATGTACTCATATCGGGCATATTGTGTGTATGATTGAAATGCTTGGTATGAGTGGGATCCGACAATCTAGTTGTTTATCCTTGGCAGCCTTTCTTATGGGGAAATGTAGTCTAGTGTTCCTCGAGCCATAGTAGTCCGCTACAGCCCGGTTCACCGGAGTCCTGCTAGCCCAGAACTACTGTTCAGGACACTTGACTGGCCGGCATGTGTTTCACTTTGTTCCTATGTCTGTCCCTTCGGGGAAATGTCACGCGGTGATGTCCGGAGTCCTGCCTAGCCTGCTACAGCCCGGGTTCCCCGGAGTCCTGTTAGCCCAGTGCTACAGCCCAGAATCACTCGCTGATGACCGACATGCTCGATGTGATTCATGTATGCCTGTCTCCATAGGTCTGTGCCGCTTTGGGTTCACGACTAGCCATGTCGGCCCGGGTTCTCTGTCATATGGATGCTAGCGACACTATCATATACATGAGCCAAAAGGCGCAAACGGTCCCGGGCCATGGTAAGGCGACACCCGTGGGATACCGTGCGTGAGGCCACAAAGTGATATGTGGTGTTACCGGCTAGATCGATGTGGCTTGGAATCGGGGTCCTGACACCCGATTATTGTCACTTCGGGGTTGTCGGATCATAACACATAGTAGGGGACTATAGACTTGCAAGATAGGATCAAGAACTCACATATATTCATGAAAACATAATAGGTTCACATCTGAAATCATGGCACTCGGACCCTAGTGACAAGCATTAAGCATAGCAAAGTCATAGCAACATCCATCTCAGAACATAGTGGATACTAGGGATCAAACCCTAACAAAACTAACTCGATTACATGATAAATCTCATCCAACCCATCACCGTCTAGCAAGCCTACGATGGAATTACTCACGCACGGTGGTGAGCATCACTAAATTGGTGATGGAGGATGGTTGATGATGACGACGGCGATGGATTCCCCTCTCTGGAGCCCCGAACGGACTCCAGATCAGCCCTCCCAAGAGGTTTTAGGGCTTGGCGGCGGCTTCGTATCGTAAAACGTGATGAATCCTTCTCCTTTATTTTTTTCTCCCCGAAAGTGAATATATAGAGTTGGAGTTGAGGTCGGAGGAGCTCCAGGTGGGCCACGAGGTAGGGGGGCGTCCAGGGGGGAGGCGGTCCCCCACCCTCGTGGCTAGGGTGTGGGCCCCCTTGTCTTGATCTTTTGCTAGAATTTTTTATTATTTCCAAAAATAGTCTCCATAAAGTTTCAGGTCATTCCGAGAACTTTTGTTTCTGCACATAAATAACACCATGGCAATTCTGCTGAAAACAGCGTCAGTCCGGGTTAGTTCCATTCAAATCATGCAAGTTAGAGTCCAAAACAGGGGCAAAAGTGTTTGGAAAAGTATATACGACGGAGACGTATCAACTCCCCCAAGCTTAAACCTTTGCTTGTCCTCAAGCAATTTAGTTGATAAATTGAAAGTGATAAAGAAAAACTTTTACAAACTCTATTTGCTCCTGCTGTTGTAAATATGTAAAGCCATCATTCAAGTTTTCAGCAAATATTATAGACTAACCATATTCACAATAACGTATAGGTCTCATGTTTACTCATATCAATGGCATAATCAACTAGCGAGCAATAATAATAAATCTCAGATGACAACACTTTCTCAAAACAATCATACTATGATATAACAAGATGGTATCTCGCTAGCCCTTTCTGAGACCACCAAACATAAAAGTAGAGCACCTTTAAAGATCAAGGACTGACTAAGCATTGTAATTCATGGTAAAAGAGATCCAATCAAGTCATACTCAATGTAAAGTAATCAGTAATGAATGCAAATGACAGAGGTGCTCTACAGCGGGTGCTTTTTAATAAGATGAGGATGACTCAACATAAAAGTAAATAGATAGGCCCTTCGCAGAGGGAAGCATGGATTTGTAGAGGTGCCAGAGCTCGGTTTTAAAATAGAGATGAATAATATTTTGAGCGGTATACTTTCATTGTCATCAAAACAACCAAGAGATGGCGATATCTTCCATGCTACACACATTATAGGCGGTTCCCAAACAGAATGGTAAAGTTTGTACTCCCGCTCCACCAACAAGCATCAATCCATGGCTTGCTCGAAACAACGAGTGCCTCCAACTAACAAGAGTCACAGGGGGAGTTTTGTCTGCAATTATTTTGATTTAGTTTACATAAAGCATGGGACTGGGCATCCCGGTGACCAGCCATTTTCTCGTGAGTGACGAGCGGAGTCCACTCCTCTTGAGAATAACCCGCCTAACATGGAAGATACAGACATCCTTAGTTGATACCTGAGCTATTCGAGCATACAAAACATAATGAATATTTGAAGGTTTAGAGGTTGGCACATACAAATTTACTTGGAACAGCAGGTAGATACCGTATATAGGTAGGTATGGTGGACTCATATGGCATAACATTGGGGTTTATGGAATTGGATGCACAAGCAGTATTCCCGCTTAGTACAAGTGAAGGCTAGCAAAAGACTGGGAAGCGACCAGCTAGAGAGCAACAACAGCCATGAACATGCATTAAAGTCAATGAACATTGAGTGCAAGCATGAGTAGGATATAATCCACCATGAACATAAATATCGTGAAGGCTATGTTGATTTTGTTTCAACTACATGCGTGAACATGTGCCAATTCAAGTCACTTAAATCATTCAGAGGAGGATACCACCCTATCATACCACATCACAACCATTTTAATAGCATGTTGGCACGCAAGGTAAACCATTATAGGCTCCTAGATAATTAAGCATGGCACAAGAAACTATGATCTCTAGTTGTCATTGCAAACATGTTTGTTCATAATAGGCTGAATCAGGAACGATGAACTAATCATATTTACAAAAACAAGAGAGGTCCAGTTCATACTAGCTTCTCCCATCTCAATCAGTCCATCATATATCGTCATAACTGCCTTTCACTTGCACGACCGAATGATGTGAATAATAATAATAGTGGGTGTGCATTGGACTAAGCTGGAATTTGCAAGCATTCAATAAACAGGAGAAGACAAGGCAATATGGGCTCTTTTGTCAGATCAACAATAATGCATATAAGAGCCACTTTAACAATTTAATCATGGTCTTCTCCTATCGACCCCCAAAGAAAAGAAAAGAAATAAAACTATTTACATGGGAAAGCTCCCAACAAGCAAAAAGAAGAACATGAAATCTTATTGGGTTTTCTTTTTAATTACTACTACAGGCATAGGAAATAAAGCTAGCTAAAAGCTACAACTAATTTTTTTTGTTTTTTCTTAAGGTTTATCAAACACACAAGAAGAAAGCATAAAAAGGAAATAAACTAGTATGGATGATACAATGAAAAAGTATGAGCACCGACGACTAGCAATGAGTGTGTGAACATGAATGTAATGTCGGTGGGAAATACGTACTCCCCCAAGCTTAGGCTTTTGGCCTAAGTTGGTCTATGGCCAGGGCTGGGCTGGCAGATATCCAAAGTAATAGTTGGGGTTGTACTGCGAAGAGGAAGACTCTGATTGCCACTGGTTGACAATCATCTCCGGATCTCACTGGTAATTAGACTGTCGTGGAGGATCAACTTGTGGTTCCGACTCTGGCTCTGTGGCCGATGTAGGGTTCCGATAGGCATGAATAGCCTCCAATGGAACAAGGTACTTGCCTGCAGATAAATCAAACAAGGAAGGAGCAGGTAGGGTAATAGTCTCAGGATGATGTTTATCAAAGAACAATTTGTATTTGAGCTCATTTCCCCTATTCTTAACAATAAAATCGTGTGCTACCATACTCTTATAATCTAAATAAATAGGAGGCAACAATTTTTCTTCCTTCTCATAGTGCCTAATAGGTATGTTAAAATGTGTAGCTAGGCGCGAGGCGAAGATGCCTCCAAAGACGGGGCCCTTAATACGGTTAAGATTTAACCGCTTTGCAATAATAGCACCCATGCTGAATGTATCATCACGAAATAAGGCATGGCACAAAATAACAATATCAGGGGCACTCGGGTTTCCATAGTTTCCGCGCCCAATTAAGCATCTACTAGCAAATATAACAAAGTAACGTAGAACAGGAAAGTGTATGCTAGTAGTTCGTGCATCGGAAACCTTCCTCGTTTCCCCTACAGTGATGGTATCAATAAACCCATCCACATCACCGTGATGTGGTTCCTCTATGATGCCCTCGAAAGGGATCAAACAAACCTGACAAAAATCATGAAGTGACATCTCCTTATGCTCATCATATAAATGAAACTCCACCGTAGGTGGTGAGCTCCTAGCATGGAAATGAAAGTTTTGCAAAAAGATATTGGTGAGTAAGAGATACTGTTCGCGCTGGTCATGGAGGAAGGCGGTGAGGCCTGCATTCTCAGCCAATTCATAGCAATCATCATATATCCCGGCTGCTCTCAAGAAATCATCACAAGGCCATTCACCCGGCCAAACCTCCGCGATGCGAGGCAGATTATATTTGGGCATCTTTGCTTCTTCATTTTGCTTTTCCTTCGAGCTTTGGCTCGATGAGCCCCTCAAAAATCTCTTCATTATTTTCTGGAAAATTCTGAATTTTTTAGTAACTTCAAATAAAAGTGAACCAAACTCAATAATATTGATAGCAACTACTCCTACAAGTGCCTAGAGCCTATGTCATGCATTAGAACTACTTGGAACCATATAAATTTGACATGCAAGCTCAAGAACATGGTCACCTAGGCAGCACAAATTTGCAATGAATAAAGCACTAGAACAAAAACTAATTGGACCGATGGAGGAGTCACATACCAAGGAACAATCCCCCAAGCAGTTTGTTGAGAGGTGCTTTGAGCAAGGAGATCAAAAATCGCAGCAAAATGAGCTAGAACTCGTGCTTGAGCTGGATAATGGTGTTTGTGGGAGGAAGAAGGAGTGTGTGGGTGCAGGAATAAGTGGAGGAGGGCCACCGTGGGCCCACGAGGCAGGGGGCGCGCCCTCCACCCTCGTGGCCAGGTGGATGCCCCCCTGTTGTGTTCTCAGTGCCAAAAATTCTCAAATATTCCAGAAAAAATCATATTTAAATTTCAGGACATTTGGAGAACTTTTATTTTTGGGGTATTTTTATATTACACGGATAATTCAGATAACAGACAGAAAATACTATTTTTACTTTATTTAATATAAATAACAGAAAGTAAAAGGAGGGTACAGGGGGTTGTGCTTTCTAACTTCAGCCATCTCATGATCATCAAAAGGAATCCATTAACAAGGTTGATCAGGTCTTGTTAACAAACTCATTCCGAATAACATGGAACCGAAGAAATTTCGAATAACACTAAGTTACCTCAACGGGGATATGCACATCCCGAATAATTAGAATATCATATTTCTTCTTGACAGTAGGTAGAGGAAATTCAAAACCTCCAAAAATAATCGATGGAATTTTTCCAATAGAATTGTTACTATGAACTTGAGGTTGTTTCCTCGGAAAGTGTACCATATGCTCATTACCATTAACATGAAAAGTGACATGGCCTTTGTTGCAATCAATAACAGCCCCTTTACTACCTGTGTCGGGTTATCAAGACCATGTATTTCTTCAATAGGAGATGGATTAAAATTATGCATTTCTTCGGCAGGCGGTAAATTAAGACCATGTATTTCTTCAATAGGAGGTAAATTCTTAACATCTTCAGCTTTAATACCCTTTTCTTTCATGGATTTCTTTGCCTCTTGCATATCTTCAGGACTGAGAAATAGAACACCTCTCTTCTTCGGAGTTGGTTTAGGAATAGGCTCAGGAAGTGTCCAATTATTTTCATTAGTCAACATATTGTTTAATAGAATTTCAGCTTCATCCGGTGTTCTTTCCCTGAAAACAGGACCAACACAACTATCCAGGTAGTCTCTGGAAGCATCGGTTAGTCCATTATAAAAGATATCAAGTATTTCATTTTTCTTAAGAGGATGATCAAGCAAAGCATTAAGTAATTGGAGAAGCCTCCCCCAAGCTTGTGGGAGACTCTCTTCTTCAATTTGCACAAAATTGTATATATCCCTTAAGGCAGCTTGTTTCTTATGAGCAGGGAAATATTTAGCAGAGAAGTAATAAATCATATCCTGGGGACTACGCACACAACTAGGATCAAGAGAATCAATCCATATCTTAGCATCACCCTTTAATGAGAACGGAAATATTTTAAGGATATAAAAGTAGCGAGTTCTCTCATCATTAGTGAACAGGGTGGCTATATCATTTAATTTAGTAAGATGTGCCACAACAGTTTCAGATTCATAGCCATAAAAAGGATCAGATTCAACCAAAGTAATTATATCAGGATCAACAGAGAATTCATAATCCTTATCAGTAACACAGATAGGTGAAGTAGCAAAAGCAAGGTCAGGTTTGATTCTAGCATTAAGGGATTGCTGCTTCCATTTAGCTAATAACCTCTTTAGATCATATCTATCATTGCAAGCTAAAATAGCTCTAGTAGCTTCTTCATCCATAACATAACCCTCAGGAACAACAGACAATTCATATTTATTAGGGGGGGAGTCGTCATCATCACTTTCATCAATATTATCAGTTTCAATAATTTCATTCTCTCTAGCCCTAGCAAGTTGTTCATCAAGAAATTCACCAAGTGGCATAGTAGTATCAAGCATAGAAGTAGTTTCATCATAAGTATCATGCATAGCAGAAGTGGCATCATCAATAACATGCGACATATCAGAATGAATGGCAGAAGCGGGTTTAGGTCTCGCAAGCTTACTCAAAACAGAAGGTGAATCAAGTGCAGAGCTAGATGTCAGTTCCTTACCTCCCCTCGTAGTTGAGGGATAAATCTTGGTTCTTGGATCTTTCAAGTTCTTCATAATGATAAGCATATATAAATCCCAAGTGACTCAAAGAATAGAGCTATGCTCCCCGGCAACGGCGCCAGAAAATGGTCTTGATAACCCACAAGTATAAGGGATCGCAACAGTTTTCGAGGGTAGAGTATTCAACCCAAATTTATTGATTCGCCACAAGGGGAGCCAAAGAATATTCTCAAGTATTAGCAGTTGAGTTGTCAATTCAATCACACCTGGAAACTTAATATCTGCAACATTGATAGTAGTGGTAACGGTAGCAAAAGGTAACAATAGCAAAAGTAATATTTTTGGTGTTTTGTAGTGATTGTAACAATAGCAACGGGAAAGTAAATAAGCGAAGGACGATATATGGAAAGCCCGTAGGCAATGGATCAGTGATAGAGAATTATGCCAGATGCGGTTCATCATGTAACAGTCATAACCTAGGGTGACACAGAACTAGCTCCAATTCATCAATGTAATGTAGGCATGTATTCCGAATATAGTCATACGTGCTTATGGAAAAGAACTTGCATGACATCTTTTGTCCTACCCTCCCATGGCAGCGGGGTCCTAGCGGAAACTAAGGGATATTAAGGCCTCCTTTTAATAGAGTACCAGACCAAAGCATTAACACATAGTGAATACATGAACTCCTCAAACTATGGTCATCACTAGGAGTGGTCCCGATTATTGTCACTTTGGGGTTGCCGGATCATAACACATAGTAGGTGACTATAGACTTGCAAGATAGGATCAAGAACTCACATATATTCATGAAAACATAATAGGTTCATATCTGAAATCATGGCACTCGGGCCCTAGTGACAAGCATTAAGCATAGCAAAGTCATAGCAACATCAATCTCAGAACATAGTGGATACTAGGGATCAAACCCTAACAAAACTAACTCGATTACATCATAAATCTCATCCAACCCATCACCGTCCAGCAAGCCTATGATGGAATTACTCACGCACGGCGGTGAGCATCAGGAAATTGGTGATGGAGGATGGTTGATGATGACGACGGCGACGGCTTCCCCTCTCCGGAGCCCCGAACGGACTCCAGATCAGCCCTCGCAAGAGGTTTTAGGGCTTGGCGGCGGCTCCGTATCATAAAACGCGATGAATCCTTCTCCTTGGTTTTTTTCTCCCCGAAAGTGAATATATAGAGTTGGAGTTGAGGTCGGAGGAGCTACAGGGGGCCCACAAGGTAGGGGCGCGCCTAGGGGGGCAGGTGCGCCCCCACCCTCGTGGCTAGGGTGTGGGCCCCTGGTCTTGATCTTTCTCCAGAATTTTTTATTATTTCCAAAAATAGTCTCTGTAAAGTTTCAGGTCATTCTGAGAACTTTTGTTTCTGCACATAAATAACACCATGGCAATTCTGCTGAAAACAGCGTCAGTCCGGGTTAGTTCCATTCAAATCATGCAAGTTAGAGTCCAAAACAAGGGCAAAAGTGTTTGGGAAAGTAGATACGACAGAGGCGTATCAACACTCCGGAAGGTGCCGAAGACAACGAAGACCCCGTCGATGAAGCAAACTAACAAGATGAACGGGAAGATGAGCAGGTTAGCCCTGTTGAACAGGCCACGCATGAAGATTCGGAGGATGATAATTACCTTCCGCTCTCCGAAGACGAGGTGAGCCTCAGCACCGAAGATTTCATCATGCCCGAGGAACCTGTTGAGCAGGAGCGCTTCAAGCGCCAGCTAATAGCCACGGCAAGGAGCCTAAAAAAGAAGCAGCAACAACTTCAAGCTGACCAGGATCTGCTTAATGATAAATGGACTGATGTCCTAGCAGCCGAAGAATATGGCCTCAAGCGCCCAACCAAAAGCTACCCAAAGCGCAAATTGCTACCTCGGTTCGACGAGGAGGCGTCGGAGTACATACCACCATCGCACAATACGACCGACCGACCTCCACGTGGTCGGAACAAAATGACAACTCATGCCGAACACCAGCCCGCCCCGCCTCATCGCTCAGGCAGAGGTAAATTAGCCCACGGCCATATGTTGGGGAACGTAGCAGAATTTAAAATTTTCTATGCATCACCAAGATCAATCTATGGAGTCATCTAGCAACGAGGGAGAGGGGAGTGCATCTACATACCCTTGTAGATCGTGCGCGGAAGCGTTCAAGAGAACGGGGTTGATGGAGTCGTACTCGTCGTGATCCAAATCACCGATGACCTAGTGTCGAACGGACGACACCTCCACGTTCAACACACGTACGGTTGGGGAGACGTCTCCTCCAACTTGATCCAGCAAGGGGGAAGGAGAGGTTGATGGAGATCCAGCAGCACGACGGCGTGGTGGTGGAAACTACGGCGATCTCGGCAGGGCTTCGCCGAGCACTACGAGAAGGAGAGGTGTCACGGGAGGAAGAGCAGGAGCCAGGGGTTAGGGTGCGGCTGCCCTCCCTCCCCCCACTATTTATAGGACCCCTAGGGGGGCGCCGGCCCTAGGAGATGCCATCTCCAAGGGGGGGCGGCGGCCAAGGGGGGTGGAGTGCCCCCCAAGCCAAGTGGGGCGCCCCCACCCCTAGGGTTTCCAACCCTAGGCGCAGGGGAGGCCCATGGGGGGTGCGCACCAGCCCATCTGGGGCTGGTTCCCCTCCCACTTCAGCCCATGGGGCCCTCCGGGATAGGTGGCCCCACCCGGTGGACCCCCGGGACCGTTCCGGTGGTCCCGGTACAATACCGATTGCCCCAAAAACCTTCCTGATGGCCGAAACTTGACTTCCTATATATAAATCATCACCTCCGGACCATTCCGGAACTCCTCGTGACATCCGGGATCTCATCTGGGACTCCGAACAACTTTCGGGTTACCGTATACTAATATCTCAACAACCCTAGCGTCACCGAACCTTAAGTGTGTAGACCCTACGTGTTCGGGAGACACGCAGACATGACCGAGACGACTCTCCGGTCAATAACCAACAGCGGGATCTGGATACCCATGCTGGCTCCCACATGCTCCTCGATGATCTCATCGGATGAACCACGATGTCGAGGATTCAATCAATCCCGTATGCAATTCCCTTTGTCAATTGGTACATTACTTGCCCGAGACTCGATCGTCGGTATCCCAATACCTCGTTCAGTCTCTTACCGGCAAGTCACTTTACTCGTACCGTAATGCATGATCCCGTGATCAACCACTTGGTCACATTGAGCTCATTATGATGATGCATTACCGAGTGGGCCCAGAGATACCTCTCTGTCATACAGAGTGACAAATCCCAGTCTCGATTCGGGCCAACCCAACAGACACTTTCGGAGATACCCGTAGTGTACCTTTATAGTCACCCAGTTACGTTGTGATGTTTGGCACACCCAAAGCACTCCTACGGTATCCGGGAGTTGCACAATCTCATGGTCTAAGGAAATGATACTTGACATTCGGAAAAGCTCTAGCAAACGAACTACACGATCTTTGAGCTATGCTTAGGATTGGGTCTTGTCCATCACATCATTCTCCTAATGATGTGATCCCGTTATCAATGACATCCAATGTCCATAGTCAGGAAACCATGACTATCTTTTGATCAACGAGCTAGTCAACTAGAGGCTCACTAGGGACGTGTTGTGGTCTATGTATTCACACATGTATTACGATTTCCGGATAACACAATTATAGCATGAATAATAGACAATTATCATGAACAAAGAAATATAATAATAACCATTTTATTATTGCCTCTAGGGCATATTTCCAACAGTCTCCCACTTGCACTAGAGTCAATAGTCTAGTTACATTGTGATGAATCGAACACCCATGCAGTTCTGGTGTTGATCATGTTTTGCTCTAGGGAGAGGTTTAGTCAACGGATCTGCCACATTCAGGTCCGTATGTACTTTACAAATATCTATGTCTCCATTTTGAACACTTTCACGAATGGAGTTGAAGCGACGCTTGATATGCCTGGTCTTCCTGTGAAACCTGGGCTCCTTGGCAAGGGCAATAGCTCCAGTGTTGTCACAGAAGAGAGTCATCGGGCCCGACGCATTGGGAATGACTCCTAGGTCGGTAATGAACTCCTTCACCCAGATTGCTTCTTGTGCTGCCTCCGAGGCTGCCATGTACTCGCTTCACATGTAGATCCCGCCACAACGCTTTGCTTGCAACTGCACCAGCTTACTGCCCCACCATTCAAAATATACACGTATCCGGTTTGTGACTTAGAGTCATCCAGATCTGTGTCGAAGCTAGCATCGACGTAACCCTTTACGACGAGCTCTTCGTCACCTCCATAAACGAGAAACATATCCTTAGTCCTCTTCAGGTACTTCAGGATATTCTTGACCGCTGTCCAGTGTTCCATGCCGGGATTACTTTGGTACCTTCCTACCAAACTTACGGCAAGGTTTACATCAGGTCTGGTACACAGCATAGCATACATGATAGACCCTATGGCCGAGGCATAGGGGACGACACTCATCTTTTCTCTATCTTCTGCCGTGGTCGGGCATTGAGCCGTGCTCAATCTCGTACCTTGCAATACAGGCAAGAACCCCTTCTTTGACTGATCCATATTGAACTTCTTCAATATCTTGTCAAGGTACGTACTCTGTGAAAGACCAATGAGGCGTCTCGATCTATCTCTATAGATCTTGATGCCTAATATGTAAGCAGCTTCTCCAAGATCCTTCATTGAAAAACACTTGTTCAAGTAGGCCTTTATGCTTTCCAAGAATTCTATATCATTTCCCATCAACAGTATGTCATCCACATACAATATGAGAAATGCTACAGAGCTCCCACTCACTTTCTTGTAAATGCAGGCTTCTCCATAAGTCTGCGTAAACCCAAACGCTTTGATCATCTCATCAAAATGAATGTTCCAACTCCGAGATGCTTGCACCAGCCCATAAATCGAGCGTTGGAGCTTGCACACCTTGTCAGCATTCTTAGGATCGACAAAACCTTCCGGCTGCATCATATACAATTCTTCCTTAAGGAAACCATTAAGGAATGCCGTTTTGACGTCCATTTGCCATATCTCATAATCATAGAATGCGGCAATTGCTAACATGATTCGGACGGACTTCAGCTTCGCTACGGGTGAGAAAGTCTCATCGTAGTCAACCCCTTGAACTTGTCGATAACCCTTAGCGACAAGCCGAGCTTTATAGATGGTCACATTACCATCCGCGTCTGTCTTCTTCTTAAAGATCCATTTATTTTCTATGGCTCGCCGATCATCGGGCAAGTCAGTCAAAGTCCATACTTCGTTTTCATACATGGATCCTATCTCGGATTTCATGGCTTCCAGCCATTTGTCGGAATCTGGGCCCGCCATCGCTTCTTCATAGTTCGAAGGTTCACCGTTGTCTAACAACATGATTTCCAAGACAGGGTTGCCGTACCACTCTGGTGCGGAACGTGTCCTTGTGGACCTACGAAGTTCAGTAGCAACTTGATCTGAAGTTTCATGATCATCATCATTAACTTCCTCTCTAGTCGGTGCAGGCACCTCAGGAACAATTTCCTGAGCTGCGCCACTCTCCGGTTCAAGAGGTAATACTTCATCAAGTTCTACTTTCCTCCCACTTATTTCTTTCGAGAGAAACTCTTTCTCTAGAAAGGATCCATTCTTGGCAACAAAGATCTTGCCTTCGGATCTGAGGTAGAAGGTATACCCAATAGTTTCTTTAGGGTATCCTATGAAGACGCATTTTTCCGATTTGGGTTCGAGCTTTTCAGGTTGAAGTTTCTTGACATAAGCATCGCATCCCCAAACTTTTAGAAACGACAGCTTAGGTTTCTTCCCAAACCATAATTCATACGGTGTCGTCTCAACGGATTTCGACGGAGCCCTATTTAAAGTGAATGCGGCAGTCTCTAAAGCATAGCCCCAAAATGACAGCGGTAAATCGGTAAGAGACATCATAGATCGCACCATATCCAATAGAGTGCGATTACGACGTTCGG
Source organism: Triticum aestivum (assembly GCF_018294505.1). Classification (NCBI taxonomy): domain Eukaryota; kingdom Viridiplantae; phylum Streptophyta; class Magnoliopsida; order Poales; family Poaceae; genus Triticum; species Triticum aestivum. The sequence goes on along the minus strand of NC_057806.1, from coordinate 467,966,946 downwards.
ACACACCATTACGCTGAGGTGTTCCAGGCGGCGTGAGTTGTGAAACTATTCCACATTTCCTTAAGTGTGTGCCAAATTCGTGACTCAAGTATTCTCCCCCACGATCTGATCGCAAGAACTTGATTTTTCTGTCACGTTGATTCTCAACCTCACTCTGAAATTCCTTGAACTTTTCAAAGGTCTCAGACTTGTGTTTCATTAAGTAGACATACCCATATCTACTCAAGTCATCAGTGAGGGTGAGAACATAACGATAGCCACCGCGAGCCTCAACACTCATTGGACCGCACACATCAGTATGTATGATTTCCAATAAGTTGGTTGCTCGCTCCATTGTTCCTGAGAACGGAGTCTTGGTCATTTTACCCATGAGGCATGGTTCGCACGTGTCAAATGATTCGTAATCAAGAGACTCCAAAAGTCCATCTGCATGGAGCTTCTTCATGCGTTTGACACCTATGTGACCAAGGCGGCAGTGCCACAAGTATGTGGGACTATCATTATCAACCTTACATCTTTTGGTATTCACACTATGAATATGTGTAACATTACGCTCGAGATTCATTAAGAATAAACCATTCACCAGCGGAGCATGACCATAAAACATATCTCTCATATAAATAGAACAACCATTATTCTCGGATTTAAATGAGTAGCCATCTCGAATTAAACGAGATCCTGATACAATGTTCATGCTCAAAGCTGGCACTAAATAACAATTATTGAGGTTTAAAACTAATCCCGTAGGTAAATGTAGAGGCAGCGTGCCGACGGCGATCACATCGACCTTGGAACCATTCCGGACGCGCATCGTCACCTCGTCCTTCGCCAGTCTCCGCTTATTCCGCAGCTCCTGCTTTGAGTTACAAATGTGAGCAACCGCACCGGTATCAAATACCCAGGAGCTACTACGAGTACTGGTAAGGTACACATCAATTACATGTATATCACATATACCTTTAGTGTTGCCGGCCTTCTTGTCCGCTAAGTATTTGGGGCAGTTCCGCTTCCAGTGACCACTTCCCTTGCAATAAAAACACTCAGTCTCAGGCTTGGGTCCATTCTTTGACTTCTTCCCGGCAACTTGCTTACCGGGCGCGGCAACTCCCTTGCCGTCCTTCTTGAAGTTCTTTTTACCCTTGCCTTTCTTGAACTTAGTGGTTTTATTCACCATCAACACTTGATGTTCCTTTTTGATTTCCACCTCCACTGATTTCAGCATTGAATATACCTCAGGAATGGTCTTTTCCATCCCCTGCATATTGAAGTTCATCACAAAGCTCTTGTAGCTCGGTGGAAGCGACTGAAGGATTTTGTCAATGACCGCGTCATCCGGGAGATTAACTCCCAGCTCAGTCAAGCGGTTATGCAACCCAGACATTTTGAGTATGTGCTCACTGACAGAACTATTTTCCTCCATCTTACAACTGAAGAACTTGTCGGAGACTTCATATCTCTCGACCCGGGCATGAGCTTGGAAAACCATTTTCAGCTCTTCGAACATCTCATATGCTCCGTGTCGCTCAAAACGCTTTTGGAGCCCCGGTTCTAAGCTGTAAAGCATGCCGCACTGAACGAGGGAGTAATCATCAGCACGTGACTGCCAAGCGTTCATAACGTCTTGGTTCTCTGGGATGGGTGCGTCACCTAGCGGTGCTTCTAGGACATAATCTTTCTTGGCAGCTATGAGGAGATCCTCAGGGTTTGGACCCAGTCCGTATAGTTGCTGCCATCATCTTTCAGCTTGGTTTTCTCTAGGAACGCGTTGAAGTTCAGGGCAACATTAGCGTGGGCCATTTGATCTACAAGATATAGTGTAAAGATTTTAGACTAAGTTCATGATAATTAAGTTCATCTAATCAAATTATTCAATGAACTCCCACTCAGATAGACATCCCTCTAGTCATCTAAGTGAAACATGATCCGAGTCAACTGGGCCGTGTCCGATCATCACGTGAGACGGACTAGTCAACATCGGTGAACATCTTCATGTTGATCGTATCTTCTATACGACTCATGCTCGACCTTTCGGTCTTCCATGTTCCGAGGCCATGTCTGTACATGCTAGGCTCGTCAAGTCAACCTAAGTGTATTGCGTGTGTAAATCTGGCTTACACCCGTTGTATTCAAACGTTAGAATCTATCACACTCGATCATCACGTGGTGCTTCGAAACAATGAACCTTCGCAATGGTGCACAGTTAGGGGGAACACTTTCTTGAAATTAATACGAGGGATCATCTTATTTAAGCTACCGTCGTTCTAAGCAAATAAGATGCAAAACATGATAAACATCACATGCAATCAAATAGTGACATGATATGGCCAATATCATTTGCTCCTTTTGATCTCCATCTTCGGGGCTTCATGATCATTGTTGTCACCGGCATGACACCATGATCTCCATCATCATGATCTCCATCATCGTGTCTTCTTGAAGTTGTCTCGTCATCTATGTCTTCTACTACTATGGCTAACGCTTTAGCAATAAAGTAAAGTAATTACATGACATTTATGTTGACACGCAGGTCATAAATAAATTAAGACAACTCCTATGGCTCCTGCCGGTTGTCATACTCATCGACATGCAAGTCGTGATTCCTATTACAAGAACATGATCAATCTCATACATCACATATATCATTCATCACATCCTTTTGGCCATATCACATCACACGTCACATGCTGCAAAAACAAGTTAGACGTCCTCTTATTGTTGTTGCAAGTTTTTACGTGGCTGCTATAGGTTTCTAGCAAGAACATTTCTTACCTACGCTAAAACCACAATGTGATATGCCAATTTCTATTTACCCTTCATAAGGACCCTTTTCATCGAATCCGATCCGACTAAAGTGGGAGAGACAGACACCCGCTAGCCACCTTATGCAACTAGTGCATGTCAATCGGTGGAACCAGTCTCACGTAAGCGTACGTGTAAGGTCGGTCCGGGCCGCTTCATCCCACGATGCCGCCGAATCAAGATAAGACTAGTAACGACAAGCAAATTGACAATATCCACGCCCACAACTGCTTTGTGTTCTACTCGTGCATAGAAACTACGCATAGACCTAGCTCATGATGCCACTGTTGGGGAACGTAGAAGAATTTAAAATTTTCTACGCATCACCAAGATCAATCTATGGAGTCATCTAGCAAGGAGGGAGAGGGGAGTGCATCTACATACCCTTGTAGATCGCGCGCGGAAGCGTTCAAGAGAACGGGGTTGATGGAGTCGTACTCGTCGTGATCCAAATCACCCATGACCTAGTGCCGAACGGACGGCACCTCCATGTTCAACACACGTATGGTTGGGAAGACGTCTCCTCCAACGTGATCCAGCAAGGGGGAAGGAGAGGTTGATGGAGATCCAGCAGCACGACGGTGTGGTGGTGGAAACTACAGCGATCTCGGCAGGGCTTTGTCGAGCACTGTGAGAAGGAGAGGTGTCACAGGGAGAGGGAGGCGCCAGGGGTTAGGGTACGGCTGCCCTCCCTCCCCCCCACTATTTATAGGACCCCTAGGGGGGCGGCCCTAGGAGATGCCATCTCCAAGGGGGGCGGCGGCCAAGGGGGGTGGAGTGCCCCCCAAGCCAAGTGGGGCGCCCCCACCCCTTGGGTTTCCAACCCTAGGCGCAGGGGAGGCTCATGGGGGTGCGCACTAGCCCATCTGGGGCTGGTTCTCCTCCCACTTCAGCCCATGGGGCCCTCCGGCATAGGTGGCCCCACCCGGTGGACCCCCGGGACCCTTCCGGTGGTCCCGGTACAATACCGATTGCCCCGAAAACCTTCCTGATGGCCGAAACTTGACTTCCTATATATAAATCATCACCTCCGGACCATTCCGGAACTCCTCATGACGTCCGGGATCTCATCTGGGACTCCGAACAACTTTCGGGTTACCGTATACTAATATCTCAACAACCCTAGTGTCACCGAACCTTAAGTGTGTAGACCCTACGTGTTCGGGAGACACGCAGACATGACCAAGATGACTCTCCGGTCAATAACCAACAGCGGGATCTGGATACCCATGCTGGCTCCCACATGCTCCTCGATGATCTCATCGGATGAACCACGATGTCGAGGATTCGATCAATCCCGTATGCAATTCCCTTTGTCAATCGGTACATTACTTGCCCGAGACTCGATCGTCGGTATCCCAATACCTCGTGCAGTCTCTTACCAGCAAGTCACTTTACTCGTACCGTAATGCATGATCCCGTGATCAACCACTTGGTCACATTGAGCTCATTATGATGATGCATTACCGAGTGGGCCCAGAGATACCTCTCCGTCATACGGAGTGACAAATCCTAGTCTCGATTCGTGCCAACCCAACAGACACTTTCGGAGATACCTGTAGTGTACCTTTATAGTCACCCAGTTACGTTGTGACGTTTGGCACACCCAAAGCACTCCTACGGTATCCGGGAGTTGCACAATCTCATGGTCTAAGGAAATGATACTTGACATTCGGAAAAGCTCTAGCTAACGAACTACACGATCTTTGAGCTATGCTTAGGATTGGGTCTTGTCCATCACATCATTCTCCTAATGATGTGATCCCGTTATCAATGACATCCAATGTCCATAGTCAGGAAACCATGACTATCTTTTGATCAACGAGCTAGTCAACTAGAGGCTCACTAGGGACGTGTTGTGGTCTATGTATTCACACATGTATTAGGATTTCCGGATAACACAATTATAGCATGAATAATAGACAATTATCATGAACAAATAAATATAAGAATAACCATTTTATTATTGCCTCTAGGGCATATTTCCAACAGTCTCCCACTTGCACTAGAGTCAATAGTCTAGTTACATTGTGATGAATCGAACACCCATGCAGTTCTGGTGTTGATCATGTTTTGCTCTAGGGAGAGGTTTAGTCAACAGATCTGCCACATTCAGGTCCGTATGTACTTTACAAATATCTATGTCTCCATTTTGAACACTTACACGAATGGAGTTGAAGCGACGCTTGATATGCCTAGTCTTCCTATGAAACCTGGGCTCCTTGGCAAGGGCAATAGCTCCAGTGTTGTCACAGAAGAGAGTCATCTGGCCCGACGCATTGGGAATGACTCCTAGGTCGCTGATGAACTCTTTCACCCAGATTGCTTCTTGTGCTGCCTCCGAGGCTGCCATGCACTCCGCTTCACATGTAGATCCCGCCACAACACTTTGCTTGCAACTGCACCAGCTTACTGCCCCACCATTCAAAATATACATGTATCCGGTTTGTGACTTAGAGTCATCCAGATCTGTGTCGAAGCTAGCATCGATGTAACCCTTTACGACGAGCTCTTCGTCACCTCCATAAACGAGAAACATATCCTTAGTCCTCTTCAGGTACTTCAGGATATTCTTGACCGCTGTCCAGTGTTCCATGCCGGGATTACTTTGGTACCTTCCTACCAAACTTACGGCAAGGTTTACATCCGGTCTGGTACACAGCATAGCATACATGATAGACCCTATGGCCGAGGCATAGGGGACGACACTCATCTTTTCTCTATCTTTTGCCGTGGTCGGGCATTGAGCCGTGCTCAATCTCGTTCCTTGCAATACAGGCAAGAACCCCTTCTTTGACTGATCCATATTGAACTTCTTCAATATCTTGTCAAGGTACGTACTCTGTTAAAGACCAATGAGGCGTCTCGATCTATCTCTATAGATCTTGATGCCTAATATGTAAGCAGCTTCTCCAAGATCCTTCATTGAAAAACACTTGTTCAAGTAGGCCTTTATGCTTTCCAAGAATTCTATATCATTTCCCATCAACAGTATGTCATCCACATACAATATGATAAATGCTACAGAGCTCCCACTCACTTTCTTGTAAATGCAGGCTTCTCCATAAGTCTGTGTAAACCCAAAAGCTTTGATCATCTCATCAAAACGAATGTTCCAACTCCGAGATGCTTGCACCAGCCTATAAATCGAGCGTTGGAGCTTGCACACCTTGTCAGCATTCCTAGGATTGACAAAACCTTCCGGCTGCATCATATACAATTCTTCCTTAAGGAAACCATTAAGGAATGTCGTTTTGACGTCCATTTGGCATATCTCATAATCATAGAATGCGGCAATTGCTAACATGATTCGGACGGACTTCAGCTTCGCTACGGGTGAGAAAGTCTCATCATAGTCAACCCCTTGAACTTGTCAATAACCCTTAGCGACAAGCCGAGCTTTATAGATGGTCACATTACCATCCGCGTCTGTCTTCTTCTTAAAGATCCATTTATTTTCTATGGCTCGCCGATCATCGGGCAAGTCAGTCAAAGTCCATACTTCGTTTTCATACATGGATCCTATCTCGGATTTCATGGCTTCCAGCCATTTGTCGGAATCTGGGGCCGCCATCGCTTCTTCATAGTTCGAAGGTTCACCATTGTCTAACAACATGATTTCCAAGACCGGGTTGCCATACCACTCTGGTGCGGAACGTGTCCTTGTGGACCTACGAAGTTCAGTAGCAACTTGATCTGAAGTTTCATGATCATCATCATTAACTTCCTCTCTAGTCAGTGCAGGCACCTCAGGAACAATTTCCTGAGCTGTGCCACTCTCCGGTTCAAGAGGTAATACTTCATCAAGTTCTACTTTCCTCCCAGTTATTTCTTTCGAGAGAAACTCTTTCTCTAGAAAGGATCCATTCTTGGCAACAAAGATCTTGCCTTCGGATCTGAGGTAGAAGATATACCCAATAGTTTCTTTAGGGTATCCTATGAAGACACATTTTTCCGATTTGGGTTCGAGCTTTTCAGGTTGAAGTTTCTTGACATAAGCATCGCATCCCCAAACTTTTAGAAACGACAACTTAGGTTTCTTCCCAAACCATAATTCATACAGTGTCGTCTCAATAGATTTTGACGGAGACCTATTTAAAGTGAATGCGGCAGTCTCTAAAGCATAGCCCCAAAATGACAGCGGTAAATCAGTAAGAGACATCGTGGATCGCACCATATCCAATAGAGTGCGATTATGACGTTCGGACACACCATTATGCTGAGGTGTTCTAGGCGGCGTGAGTTGTGAAACTATTCCACATTTCCTTAAGTGTGTGCCAAATTCGTGACTCAAGTATTCTCCCCCATGATCTGATCGCAAGAACTTGATTTTTCTGTCACGTTGATTTTCAACCTCACTCTGAAATTCCTTGTACTTTTCAAAGGTCTCAGACTTGTGTTTCATTAAGTAGACATACCCATATCTACTCAAGTCATCAGTGAGGGTGAGAACATAACGATAGCCACCGCGAGCCTCAACGCTCATTGGACCGCACACATCAGTATGTATGATTTCCAATAAGTTGGTTGCTCGCTCCATTGTTCCTGAGAACAGAATCTTGGTCATTTTACCCATGAGGCATGGTTCGCACGTGTCAAATGATTCGTAATCAAGAGACTCCAAAACTCCATCTACATGGAGCTTCTTCATGCGTTTGACACCTATGTGACCAAGGCGATAGTGCCACAAGTATGTGGGACTATCATTATCAACCTTACATCTTTTGGTATTCACACTATGAATATGTGTAACATTACGCTCGAGATTCATTAAGAATAAACCATTCACCAGCGGAGCATGACCATAAAACATATCTCTCATATAAATAGAACAACCATTATTCTCGGATTTAAATGAGTAGCCATCTCGAATTAAACGAGATCCTGATACAATGTTCATGCTCAAAGCCGGCACTAAATAACAATTATTGAGGTTTAAAACTAATCCCATAGGTAAATGTAGAGGCAGCGTGCCGGCGGCGATCACATCGACCTTGGAACCATTCCGGACGCGCATCGTCACCTCGTCCTTCGCCAGTCTCCGCTTATTCCGCAGCTCCTGCTTTGAGTTACAAATGTGAGCAACCGCACCGGTATCAAATACCCAGGAGCTACTACGAGTACTGGTAAGGTACACATCAATTACATGCATATCACATATACCTTTAGTGTTGCCAGCCTTCTTGTCCGCTAAGTATTTGGGGCAGTTCCGCTTCCAGTGACCACTTCCCTTGCAATAAAAACACTCAGTCTCAGGCTTGGGTCCATTCTTTGACTTCTTCCCGGCAGCTTGCTTACCGGGCGCGGCAACTCCCTTGCCGTCCTTCTTGAAGTTCTTTTTACCCTTGCCTTTCTTGAACTTAGTGGTTTTATTCACCATCAACACTTGATGTTCCTTTTTGATTTCCACCTCCGCTGATTTCAGCATTGAATATACCTCAGGAATGGTCTTTTCCATCCCCTGCATATTGAAGTTCATCACAAAGCTCTTGTAGCTCGGTGGAAGCGACTGAAGGATTCTGTCAATGACCGCGTCATCCGGGAGATTAACTCCCAGCTGAGTCAAGCGGTTATGCAACCCAGACATTTTGAGTATGTGCTCACTGACAGAACTATTTTCCTCCATCTTACAACTGAAGAACTTGTCGGAGACTTCATATCTCTCGACCCGGGCATCAGCTTGGAAAACCATTTTCAGCTCTTCGAACATCTCATATGCTCCGTGTCGCTCAAAACGCTTTTGGAGCCCCGGTTCTAAGCTGTAAAGCATGCCGCACTGAACGAGGGAGTAATCATCAACACGTGACTGCCAAGCGTTCATAACGTCTTGGTTCTCTGGGATGGGTGCGTCACCTAGCGGTGCTTCTAGGACATAATCTTTCTTGGCAGCTATGAGGATGATCCTTAGGTTTCCGGACCCAGTCCGTATAGTTGCTGCCATCATCTTTCAGCTTGGTTTTCTCTAGGAACGCGTTGAAGTTGAGGGCAACATTAGCGTGGGCCATTTGATCTACAAGACATAGTGTAAAAAATTTAGACTAAGTTCATGATAATTAAGTTCATCTAATCAAATTATTCAATGAACTCCCACTCAGATAGACATCCCTCTAGTCATCTAAGTGAAACATGATCCGAGTCAACTGGGCCGTGTCCGATCATCACGTGAGACGGACTAGTCAACATCGGTGAACATTTTCATGTTGATCGTATCTTCTATATGACTCATGCTCGACCTTTCGGTCTTCCGTGTTCCGAGGCCATGTCTGTACATGCTAGGCTCGTCAAGTCAACCTAAGTGTATTGCGTGTGTAAATCTGGCTTACACCCGTTGTATTCGAACGTTAGAATCTATCACACCCGATCATCACGTGGTGCTTCGAAACAACGAACATTCGCAACGGTGCACAGTTAGGGGTAACACTTTCTTGAAATTATTACGAGGGATCATCTTATTTAAGCTGCCGTCGTTCTAAGCAAATAAGATGCAAAACATGATAAACATCACATGCAATCAAATAGTGACATGATATGGCCAATATCATTTGCTCCTTTTGATCTCCATCTTCGGGGCTTCATGATCATTGTTGTCACCGGCATGACACCATGATCTCCATCATCGTGTCTTCTTGAAGTTGTCTCGTCATCTATGTCTTCTACTACTATGGCTAACGCTTTAGCAATAAAGTAAAGTAATTACATGACATTTATGTTGACACGTAGGTCATAAATAAATTAAGACAACTCCTATGGCTCCTGCCGGTTGTCATACTCATCGACATGCAAGTCGTGATTCCTATTACAAGAACATGATCAATCTCATACATCACATATATCATTCATCACATCCTTTTGGCCATATCACATCACACGTCACATGCTGCAAAAACAAGTTAGACGTCCTCTAATTGTTGTTGCAAGTTTTTACGTGGCTGCTATAGGTTTCTAGCAAGAACGTTTCTTACCTACGCTAAAACCACAATGTGATATGCCAATTTCTATTTACCCTTCATAAGGACCCTTTTCATCGAATCCGATCCGACTAAAGTGGGAGAGACAGACACCTGCTAGCCACCTTATGCAACTAGTGCATGTCAATCGGTGGAACCAGTCTCACGTAAGCGTACGTGTAAGGTCGGTCCGGGCCGCTTCATCCCACGATGCCGCCGAATCAAGATAAGACTAGTAACGGCAAGCAAATTGACAATATCCACGCCCACAACTGCTTTGTGTTCTACTCGTGCATAGAAACTACGCATAGACCTAGCTCATGATGCCACTGTTGGGGAACGTAGCAGAATTTAAAATTTTCTACGCATCACCAAGATCAATCTATGGAGTCATCTAGCAAGGAGGGAGAGGGGAGTGCATCTACATACCCTTGTAGATCGCGCGCGGAAGCGTTCAAGAGAACGGGGTTGATGGAGTCGTACTCGTCGTGATCCAAATCACCCATGACCTAGTGCCGAACGGATGGCACCTCCGCGTTCAACACACGTATGGTTGGGAAGACGTCTCCTCCAACGTGATCCAGCAAGGGGGAAGGAGAGGTTGATGGAGATCCAGCAGCACGACGGCGTGGTGGTGGAAACTATGGCGATCTCGGCAGGGCTTCGCCGAGCACTGCGAGAAGGAGAGGTGTCACAGGGAGAGGGAGGCGCCAGGGGTTAGGGTGCGGCTTCCCTCCCTCCCCCCACTATTTATAGGATCCCTAGGGGGGCGGCCCTAGGAGATGCCATCTCCAAGGGGGGCGGCGGACAAGGGGGGTGGAGTGCCCCCCAAGCCAAGTGGGGCGCCCCCACCCCTAGGGTTTCCAACCCTAGGCGCAGGGGAGGCTCATGGGGGGGGCGCACCAGCCCATCTGGGGCTGGTTCCCCTCCCACTTCAGCCCATGGGGCCCTCCGGGATAGGTGGCCCCACCCGGTGGACCCCCGGGACCCTTCCGGTGGTCCCGGTACAATACCGATTACCCCGAAAACCTTCCCGATGGCCGAAACTTGACTTCCTATATATAAATCTTCACCTCCGGACCATTCCGGAACTCCTCTGACATTCGGGATCTGATCCGGGACTCCGAAAACCTTTCGGGTTACCGTATACTAATATCTCAACAACCCTAGTGTCACCGAACCTTAAGTGTGTAGACCCTACGGGTTCGGGAGACACGCAGACATGACCGAGACGACTCTCCAGTCAATAACCAACAGCGGGATCTAGATACCCATGTTGGCTCCCACATGCTCCTTGATGATCTCATCGGATGAACCATGATGTCGAGGATTCGATCAATCCCGTATGCAATTCCCTTTGTCAATCGGTACGTTACTTGCCTGAGACTCGATCGTCGGTATCCCAATACCTTGTTCAGTCTCGTTACCGGCAAGTCACTTTACTCATACCGTAATGCATGATCCCGTGATCAACCACTTGGTCACATTGAGCTCATTATGATGATGCATTACCGAGTGGGCCCAGAGATACCTCTCTGTCATACGGAGTGACAAATCCCAGTCTCGATTCGTGCCAACCCAACAGACACTTTCGGAGATACCCGTAGTGTACCTTTATAGTCACCCAATTACGTTGTGACGTTTGGCACACCCAAAGCACTCCTACGGTATCCGGGAGTTGCACAATCTCATGGTCTAAGGAAATGATACTTGACATTCGGAAAAGCTCTAGCTAACGAACTACATGATCTTTGAGCTATGCTTAGGATTGGGTCTTGTCCATCACATCATTCTCCTAATGATGTGATCCCGTTATCAATGACATCCAATGTCCATAGTCAGGAAACCATGACTATCTTTTGATCAACGAGCTAGTCAACTAGAGGCTCACTAGGGACGTGTTGTGGTCTATGTATTCACACATGTATTATGATTTCCGGATAACACAATTATAGCATGAATAATATACAATTATCATGAACAAAGAAATATAATAATAACCATTTTATTATTGCCTCTAGGGCATATTTCCAACACCATACATATGACCTCCGGTAGAACCTGAACAATAAAGCAGGACATACAAGATCAATCTACGGATCACGAGGACATGGCTCGACACGTGACCACGGCCACCTATTCGGACGTGACAAACCCAGTCATACGGGGGGCGAACACCATAGACGGACTCTATCGGAGCTGCGTCACGATACGGCCCGATATAGAGGCCCCGCACATCCTCATTGCTTCACTGATGAGGTCCTAGATCACGAATTCCTAGAAGGATTCAAGCCCGTGAACATAGAATCATACGATGGAACCACGGACCCCGCGGTGCGGAACGAGGACTTCATTCTCCACATCCATATGGCCCGCGGAGATGACCTCCACGCCATAAAATACCTCCCTCAAAAACTCAAAGGGCCAGCTCGGCATTGGCTAAACAGTTTGCCTGAAAATTCCATTGGCAGCTGGGAGGACTTGGAAGAGGCTTTCCTTGATAACTTCCACGGTACATATGTTCGACCTCCGGATGCTGATGACTTAAGCCATATAGTTCAACAGCCCGGAGAGTCCGCCAGGAAATTCTGGACAAGGTTCTTAACTAAAAAGAACCAAATTGTCGACTGTCCGGATGCCGAAGCTCAGCAGCTTTTAAGCATAGCATCCGCGATGAATGGCTTGCTCGCCACCTCGGCCAAGAAAAGCCAAAATCCATGGCAGCCCTCACAGCACTCATGACCCGCTTTTGTGCGGGCGAGGACAGTTGGTTGGCCTGTAGCAAAAACAATGCAAGCGACGCCGGCACCCCTGAAGTTAAAAGCAACAAAGACAAGTCTCGACGCAATAGATACAAGCGCCGAAACAATAGTGACAACGCCGAGGATACGACGGTCAACGCCGGATTCAGTGGCTCTAAGTCCAGTCAGCGGAAGAGGCCGTTCCAAAAGAACAATTCGGGCCCATCCAGCTTGGACCGCATACTTGATCATCCGTGCCAGATTCACGACACCCCCGACAAGCCTCCTGATCATACAAACAGGGAGTGCTGGGTTTTCAAACAGGCCGGCAAATTAAACACCGAAAATAGGGAAAAGGGATTGCAAAGCGAGGACGATGACGAAGAGCCATGGCAACCGAACACAGGGGACAGAAAAAGTTTCCCCCTCAGGTCAAAACGGTGAATATGATATATGGTACCCACATCCCCAAGCGGGAGCGCAAGCGTGCGCTCAGGGACGTCTACACGATAGAGCCAATCGCCCCAAAATTCAATCCATGGTCCTCATGCCCGATCACTTTTGATCTTCGGGATAACCCAACCAATATCCGTCACGGAGGCTCAGCCGCACTAGTCTTAGACCCAATAATTGATGGGTTCCACCTGACTCGTGTCCTTATGGATGGCGGTAGGAGCCTCAATCTGCTCTATCAGGATACAGTGCAAAAAATGGGCATTAACCCGTCAAGGATCAAGCCTAGAAAGACCACCTTTAAAGGAGTCATTCCAGTCATAGAGGCTCGTTGCACGGGCTCAATCACACCAGAGGTTGTCTTCGGATCTCCAGACAACCTTCGAAGCGAGGAGTTAGTCTTCGATATCGTCCCATTCTGCAGGGGCTATCATGCACTGCTCGGACGAACTGCATTTGCTCGATTCAACGCAGTGCCACACTATGCTTATCTCAAACTCAAGATTCCTGGCCCACGTGGCGTCATAACAGTCAGTGGCAATACGGAATGCTCTCTCCATACAGAGGAGCAGACAGCCGCCCTAGCAGCAGAAGTACAAAGCGGCCTTCTCAAGCAGAACCTTCATTCGGCTGCCGAGCCCTCGAATGCCCTTCAGAGGGTCCGAACTACTCTGCAGCAGGAGAGCTCGGCTCGTCAGGAGCTCGACTAGCAATACGGCCTCCGTCTCAGTCCCGATAAAGCGGTGGCATACGTGCCGCACGTACATAAGTACGCACTCAAAATTCCATGGGCATCGACGGAGGCATAGCTAGCTTGTGATCCACGGCACGGCTCAACTGACATCGGATACACACATACTTTCACTTTTGCTTGTTTTCTTTCAGGTTTTAATCCCGCAGGCCCCATCGGGTGGTCTGGTTATCGGTCCTCTTGAAGTATTAATACACCAAGATGGCGAGGAGCACAAACATACGGGGACTTTTTAGGTGATTCCGTTAACGATAACTCTACCCGTCTTCCAGGACCCACATGCAGCTCTCCCCTGGTTTCGGCATGTTAAAAGCCTGTTGCTTATTGCACTACTTGTATCAATGCGCCTTGACATACTAACTACATTACAATGAAAACAGTTTGTAGCTGGACCTGTAGGACATCTTTCCTGTTTTCTTTCTCTCCTTTCTTTTTTTCAGTTTCCCTATGGATAACCCCATCAGGTAGCACCCGTACACTTTGGTACGTTTTGATGTTTGTGAGGGGCTTTATAGCACACCACATTACGGCAACAAAATTCCGAACACTTCTTATAAGTATAGTTCGGCACCCCGAATTTAGCATTATATGCATTGGCTCCGAATCATGTCTTTGGTCAATAGTTGGGTTGCCCGGCTCCTATGCTTTCTACCCTACGTTTTGCTACATCGGCTAGGGTAGTAAAGGGAGAACTATTGTGATTGTGTCCTGGTCTAAACCGGATGAGCACCTTAGTAGAGAAAGCCGAAAACTGACTGTCATGATGTGGCGAGAGCCGGTCAGCTGTTCGGAGGTCTCAAATCGTTGGAGGTTTTTCCGCATTTCGCGAAGGATTGTACTTCCCGACCAGACGCTGACAGCACTCTGGTTCATATACCAGGGGCTGCGACTATGTTTTATTATAAAACTCCTATTGCTAAGTGAGGATGTTCAAGCCGGATAGTCTGGTTGCCTGGTTCGTTGCGCTAAACAACCCCCTCAAGGACCATATAATCGGATCAAGATTGTTTAGATACCATCTCGAACACCTCCGTACTACCTATGCGAGGGCAGAAGCCGACGACTGGCCAACCCTCAGATTTCATACAACATGGCCGCACATGAGGATACAATCAAAACATGATAAAAATTATATTACAAAAGCGGATTTATTGTCATCATACAAGACAAAATACGAGTGTATTCATTTGAAAATAATGACCCGCCCGCACTGCGTGGCTACAATACGAGACCCCTCTAGGACATCCGCAAAATAGCGCTCGGGTGTACGGTGCTCCTTGCCCTTCGGCGGCCCCTTGGTCAGCTCGACGGTGTCCATCTTCGCCCAGCACATCTTGCAATGAGCAAAGGCCATCCGGTCACCTTCAATACAGACTGATCGCTTTACGACCTCAAGCCGCGAGTAGGCACTAACAAGCCGCTTCACAAGCCTGAAGTAGCTGCTGGGTACCGGCGTGGCAGGCCATAGCCGGACTATCAGGTCCCTCATGGCCAGCTCGGCCGCCTTGTGTAGCTCGACCAACTGTTTCAGTTGGTCGCTGAAGGGTACTAGATGTTCTGGTCCAAGATATTGAGACCAGAACAGCTTCTCCAACGAACTCCCTTCCCCGGCTCAATAGAATTCAGCAGCATCGGATACACTGCGCGGCAAATCCGTAAATGCCTCTGTAGAGCACCAAATTCGGGTAAGTAAAAGGAGTGTTTCCTTCGCATACCTGTTTTGCATAATGAAAGCCTTACCCGCCGCAATCTTCTTAGCCGCCTGGAGTTCCTGAAGGGCGCTCTGGGCCTCGGCTCGAGCCTCTTGTGCGCTCTGGCGGGCCTTCGTAAGTTCGGACGCCTGCGTCTTAGAATCACGCTCCACGGACTCGTACTTCTTAACGGCATCCTGAAGCTCTTGTTGAACCTCGCTGACCCGGGCCTCGTGCTTTTCGCGTACAGTGTGTTCCTTGGCCGCTTTGTCCTCGGCCTTGGCTAATGCCTTCTTGAGGTCCGCCACCTCGGTCGTGGCCCCTAGTATAGTCCATGACACTTTAGTCAGCACGAAGTATTCATCCTTCCTAACATACATGCACAGGTGACTGCATACCTTGGTTGTCCTCCGGTTGCTTCTTCACAAGGCTGAGCTCCTCCTCGGCCCGCTCCAGGCTCCGCTTCAGTTCGGAGACCTCTGCAGTATGAGCGGCAGCAGCCAGTAGCGACGCCTTCTTATTTACATGGACATCATATGTTAGACTCCTGCGAAAATTGTTTTGATCCTCTGTTCGGTTTTTCTTTCTGAACACCGAACAGAGCATCAGGGGCTACTGTCTATGCTGTGATATTCTTTCTACAATTATTATTACCTCAAAGCATGTTAAAAGGCTAGTGCAGGCTTCGGTCAGCCCGCTTTTGGCAGACTGAACCTTTTTGATCACCATACCCATGAGGACATGGTGTTCATCTACAATGGAAGCACCTCGCAGTGCTTCCAGCAGATCATCCGGTGCCTTTGGTTGGACGTAGGCCACCAGCAGAACAGGCACACCCGCTCCTTTCAGGGAAGGCCGTTCGCCGGACTCCGAAGCCGTGCAGGTCTCCGGAATGATATCCGCTGAGGACTGCTACCTCTTGAGCACTTGCGTTGGTTTTCCCTTGAAGAGGAAAGGGTGGTGCAACAAAGTAGCGTAAGTATTTCCCTCAGTTTTTGAGAACCAAGGTATCAATCCAGTAGGAGGACATGCACGAGTCCCTCACACCTACACAAACAAACAAATCCTCGCAACCAACGCCATAAGGGGTTGTCAATCCCTACACGGTCACTTACGAGAGTGAGATCTGATAGATATGATAAGATAATATTTTTGGTATTTTTATGATAAAGATGCAAAGTAAAATAAAAGGCAATGAAAATAACTAAGTATTGGAAGATTAATATGATGGAAGATAGACCCGGGGGCCATAGGTTTCACTAGTGGCTTCTCTCGAGAGCATAAGTATTCACGGTGGGTAAACAAATTACTATTGAGCAATTGACTGAATTGAGCATAGTTATGAGAATATCTAGGTATGATCATGTATATAGACATCACGTCCGAGACAAGTAGACCGACTCCTTCCTGCATCTACTACTATTACTCCACACATCGACCGCTATCCAGCATGCATCTAGAGTATTAAGTTCAAGAGAACAGAGTAACGCTTTAAGCAAGATGACATGATGTAGAGGGATAAACTCATGCAATATGATGTAAACCCCATCTTGTTATCCTCGATGGCAACAATACAATACGTGCCTTGTTGCCCCTACTGTCACTAGGAAAGGACACCGCAAGATTGAACCCAAAGCTAAGCACTTCTCCCATTGCAAGAAAGATCAATCTAGTAGGCCAAACCAAACTGATAATTCGAAGAGACTTGCAAAGATAACCAATCATACATAAAAGAATTCAGAGAAGATTCATATATTGTTCATAGATAATCTTGATCATAAACCCACAATTCATCGATCTCAACAAACACACCACAAAATAAGATTACATCGAATAGATCTCCACAAGAGAGGGGGGGAACTTTGTATTGAGATCCAAAAAGAGAGAAGAAGCCATCTAGCTAATAACTATTGACCCGTAGGTCTGAGGTAAACTACTCACACTTCATCGGAAGGGCTATGGTGTTGATGTAGAAGCCCTCCGTGATCGATGCCCCCTCCGGCGGAGCTCCGAAACAGGCCCCAAGATGGGATCTCGTGGGTACAGAAAGTTACGGCGGTGGAATTAGGGTTTTTGCTACGTATCTGGTAGTTTGGGGGTACGTAGGTATATATAGGAGGAAGGAGTACGTCGATGGAGCAACAGGGGGCCCATGAGGGTGGAGGGCGCGCCCCCTACCTCGTGGCCTTCTGGTTGATGTCTTGACGTAGGGTCCAAGTCCTCTGGATCATGTTCGTTCCGAAAATCATGTTCCCGAAGGTTTCATTTCGTTTGGACTCCGTTTGATATTCCTTTTCTGCGAAACCCTAAAATAGGCAAAAAAACATCAATTCTGGGATGGGCCTCCGGTTAATAGGTTAGTCCCAAAAATAATATAAAAGTGTATAATAAAGCCCAATAATGTCCAAAACAAAATATAATATAGCATGGAACAATAAAAAATTATAGATACGTTGGATACGTATCAAGCATCCCCAAGCTTAATTCCTGCTCGTCCTCGAGTAGGTAAATGATAAAAACAATTTTTTGATGTGGAATGCTACTTAGCATAATTTCAATGTAATTCTTCTTAATTGTGGTATGAATATTCATATCCGAAAGATTCAAGATAAAAGTTCAATATTGACATAAAATAATAATACTTCAATCATACTAACTAAGCAATTACGTCCTCTCAAAATAACATGGCCAAAGAAAGTTCATCCCTACAAAATCATATAGTTTAGTCATGCTCCATTTTCGTCACACAAGAATGCTCTCATCATGAACAACCCCGATGACAAGCCAAGCAATTGTTTCATACTTTAGTAATCTCAACCTTTTTCAACCTTCACGCAATACATGAGCGTGAGCCATGGATATAGCACTATGGGTGGAATAGAATATAATGATGGGGGTTATGTGGAGAAGACAAAAAGGGAGAAAGTCTCACATCAACAAGGCTAATCAATGAGCTATGGAGATGCCCACCAATTGATGTTAATGCAAGGAGTAGGGATTGCCATGCAACGGATGCACTAGATCTATAAATATATGAAAGCTCAACAAAAGAAACTAAGTGGGTGTGCATCCAACTTGCTTGCTCACGAAGACCTAGGGCATTTGAGGAAGCCCATTGTTGGAATATACATGCCAAGTTCTATAATGAAAAGTTCCCACTAGTATATGAAAGTGACAAAATAAAGGACTCTCTATCATGAAAATTATGGTGCTACTTTGAAGCACAAGTGTGGCAAAAAGGATAGTAACATTGTCCCTTCTCTTTTTTTCTCTCGTTTTTTTGGGCCTTCTCTTTTTTTTCTTTTATGGCCTTTCCCTTTTTTTCCTCACTTGGGACAATGCTCTAGAAAATGATGATCATCACACTTCTATTTATTTACAACTCAATGATTACAACTCGATGCTATAACAAGTATGACTCTATATGAATGCCTCCGGCGGTGTACCGGGATATGCAATGAACCAAGAGTGACATGTATGAAAGGATTATGAATGGTGGCTTTGCCACAAATACTATGTCAACTACATGATCATGCAAAGCAATATGACAATGATGAACGTGTCATGATAAACGGAACGGTGGAAAGTTGCATGGAAATATATCTCGGAATGGCTATGGGAATGCCATAATAGGTAGGTATGGTGGCTGTTTTGAGGAAGATATAAGGAGGTTTATGTGTGGAAGAGTGTATCATATCACGGGGTTTGGATGCACCGGCGAAGTTTGCACCAACTCTCAATGTGAGAAAGGGCAATGCACGGTACCGAAGAGGCTAGCAATGATGGAAGGGTGAGAGTGTGTATAATCCATGGACTCAACATTAGTCATAAAGAACTCACATACTTATTGCAAAAATCTACAAGTCATCAAAAACCAATCACTACGTGCATGCTCCTAGGGGGATAGATTGGCAGGAAAATACCATCGCTCATCCCCGACCGCCACTCATAAGGAAGACACTCTAAGAACACCTCATGTTTCAAATTTGTTACATAACGTTTACCATACGTGCATGATATGGGACTTGCAAACTTCAACACAAGTATTTTTCAAATTCACAACTACTAAACTAGCACAACTTTGATACCACTACCTCCATGTCTCAAAACAATCATCAAGCATCAAACTTCTCTTAGTATTCAACACACTCATAAGAAAGTTTTTTCTAGTCTTGAATACCTAGCATATTAGGATTATTTAAGTAAATAACCATGCTATTTATGACTCTCAAAATAATCTAAGTGAAGCATGAGAGAATAATAATTTCTATAAAACAAAACCACCACCTTGCTCTAAAAGATATAAGTGAAGTACTAGAGCAAAAACTATATAGCTCAAAAGATATAAGTGAAGCACACAGAGTATTCTAATAATTTCCGAATCATGTGTGTTTCTCTCAAAAGGTGTGTACAGAAAGGATGATTGTGATAAACTAAAAATCAAAGACTCAAATCATACAATACGCTCCAAGCAAAACACATATCATGTGGTGAATAAAAATATAGCTCGAAGTAAAGTTACCGATGGAAGTAGACGAAAGAGGGGATGCCTTCCGGGGCATCCCCAAGCTTTGGATTTTAGGTGTCCTTAGATTATCTGGGGGGTTCCATGGGAATCCCCAAGCTTAAGCTCTTGCCACTCCTTGTTCCATAATCCATCAAATCTTTACCCAAAACTTGAAAACTTCACAACACAAAACTTAAAGTAGAAAATCTCGCGAGCTCCGTTAGCGAAAGAAAACAAAACACCACTTCAAGGCACTATAATGAACTCATTATTTATTTGTATTGGTGTCAAACCTACTGTATTCCAACTTCTCTATGGTTTATAAACTATTTTACTGGCCATAGATTCATCAAAATAAGCAAACAACACACGAAAAACAGAATCTGTCCAAAACAGAACAGTCTGTGGTAATCTGTAGCTAATGCAAGATCTGGAACCCCAAAAATTACAAAATAAATTTCTGGACGTGAGTAATTTATATATTAATCATCTGAAAAAATAATTAACTAAATAGCACTTTCCAAATAAAAATGGCAGCAATTCTCGTGAGCACTAAAGTTTCTGTTTTTTACAGCAAGATTAAAAAGACTTTCCCCAAGTCTTCCCAACGGTTCTACTTGGCACAAACACTAATTAAACACAAAAACACAACCAAAACAGAGGCTAGATAAATTATTATTACTAAACAGGAGCAAAAAGCAAGGAATAAAAATAAAATTAGGTTGCCTCCCAACAAGCGCTATCGTTTAACGCCCCTAGCTAGGCATAATATTTCAATGATGCTCACATGAAAGACAAGAATTAAAGAACAAAGAGAGTGTGACAAACACATCTAAGTCTAACATACTTCCTATGCATAGGAATCTTATAGGCAAACAAATTTTCAAGGAAAGCAAAAACTAGCATATGTAAGAAAGCGGAAAGAAACAATAGCAACCTCAACATAATGAGAGGTAATCTAGTAACATGAAAATTTCTACAACCATATTTTCCTCTCTCATAATAATTACATGTAGGATCATAAGCAAATTCAACAATATAGCTATCACAAAACATATTCTTAACAAGATCCACATGTATGCAAAGTTGACACTCTTCCATAATAGTGGGATTAACATTAACTAAAGTCATGACCTCTCCAAACCCACTTTTATCAAAAACTTCATAAGATTGAACATTCTCCAAATATGTGGGATCTAAAGTTGACACTCTTCCAAACCCACTTTCAATAATATTTAAAACACTATTATCAATCTCATATTCATCATGGGGCTTAAAGAAATTTTCAAGATCAAAAGAAGAATCACCCCAATCATGATCATTGCAACAAATAGTAGTCATGGCAAAACTAGCATCCCCATGCTTAGGGTTTTTCATATCATTAACACAATTGACATTAAGAGAATTTATAATAAAATCATTGCAACCATGCTTTTCATCGAAGGAACTATCAAGTATGGGTGCAATAGAAACGATTTCATGTTTAACATAAGGAACTATAGCAAATTCATATTCATAAATATTGGCATCATGGCCACAAGAATAGCAAGCATCATGTTCATCAAGGGATATTTTAATCAAATCATCGGAATCATAATTATCTATAGATTCATGCATATCATTATTTTCTTCCGAAGCAACGGTCATTCTTTCAATAAATTCTTTGACATAGACATTATGAGCACAGTTTTCATAGCAATATTTAAGTATGTCAAAATTTTCAGATTCGTAGAGAGTAATATCATACTTTTCAATCAAAGAAGCAACTTCATAAGCACCCTTAAAAGCAACAAATTCTTCAATTCATTCGATATCGTAGAAACTATAAACACCCTTTGCATAAGAAGATAAGATTTCAATATCATTAAACTCACATAGGTAGGGGAGGTGTTTTTAGGGTTCCTAGAGCAACAAGTAAAATCACAAATTTCACAAAGATTCCAAGCATAACACAGCAATCTGTTTATTTGATTCCATAAGAGTCTCCCTTTTTCAGACAAACAGTGACGCACAAAATGAGCATGCTCATCTAAAGATTTCCCATCAACTAGGCTAGTTGGGGTTTCAGCATGAGCGCATAAGGTTCGAAGATGATCTAAGTAGAACACTTTAAGTGGATCCATATCAATAGATTTTTAGCAAGCAAAGATGCAAGCAAATAGAAGGCACATGGAAACACAAACAAGGATACATACGGGAAGAAGGCAAACAAAAGAAGAGGCAAATAAAACGGCAAGGGTGAAGTGGGGGAGAGGAAAACGAGAGGCAAATGGCAAATAATGTAATGCGGGAGATAAGGGTTTGTGATGGGTACTTGGTGTGTTGACTTTTGCGTAGACCTCCCCGGCAACGGCGCCAGAAATCCTTCTTGCTACCTCTTGAACACTTGCGTTGGTTTTCCCTTGAAGAGGAAAGGGTGGTGCAGCAAAGTAGCGTAAGTATTTCCCTTAGTTTTTGAGAACCAAGGTATCAATCCAGTAGGAGGCCACGCACGAGTCCCTCGCACCTACACAAACAAATAAATCCTGGCAACCAACGCGATAAGGGGTTGTCAATCCCTACACGGTCACTTGCGAGAGTGAGATCTGATAGATATGATAAGATAATATTTTTGGTATTTTTATGATAAAGATGCAAAGTAAAATAAAAGGCAATGAAAATAACTAAGTATTGGAAGGTTAATATGATGGAAGATAGACCCGGGGGCCATAGGTTTCACTAGTGGCTTCTCTCGAGAGCATAAGTATTCACAGTGGGTAAACAAATTACTGTTGAGCAATTGACAGAATTGAGCATAGTTATGAGAATATCTAGGTATGATCATGTATATAGGCATCACGTCCGAGACAAGTAGACCGACTCCTGCCTGCATCTACTACTATTACTCCACACATCGACCGCTATCCAACATGCATCTAGAGTATTAAGTTCAAGAGAACAGAGTAACGCTTTAAGCAAGATGACATGATGTAGAGGGATAAACTCATGCAATATGATGTAAACCCCATCTTGTTATCCTCGATGGCAACAATACAATACGTGCCTTGTTGCCCCTACTGTCACTGGGAAAGGACATCGCAAGATTGAACCCAAAGCTAAGCACTTCTCCCATTGCAAGAAAGATCAATCTAGTAGGCCAAACCAAACTGATAATTCAAAGAGACTTGCAAAGATAACCAATCATACATAAAAGAATTCAGAGAAGATTCAAATATTGTTCATAGATAATCTTGATCATAAACCCACAATTCATCGATCTCAACAAACACACCGCAAAATAAGATTACATCGAATAGATCTCCACAAGAGAGGGGGAGAACTTTGTATTGAGATCCAAAAAGAGAGAAGAAGCCATCTAGCTAATAACTATGGACCCGTAGGTCTGAGGTAAACTACTCACACTTCATCGGAAGGGCTATGGTGTTGATGTAGAAGCCCTTCGTGATCGATGCCCCCTCCGGCGGAGCTCCGGAACAGGCCCCAAGATGGGATCTCATGGATACAGAAAGTTACGGCGGTGGAATTAGGGTTTTTTCTCCGTGTCTGGTAGTTTGGGGGTACGTAGGTATATATAGGAGGAAGGAATACGTCGGTGGAGCAATAGGGGGCCCACGAGGGTGGAGGGCGTGCCCAGGGGGTAGGCGTGTCCCCCTACCTTGTGGCCTCCTGGTTGATGTCTTGACGTAGGGTCCAAGTCCTCTGGATCATGTTTGTTCCGAAAATCACGTTCCCGAAGGTTTCATTCCGTTTGGACTCCGTTTGATATTCCTTTTCCGCGAAACCCTAAAATAGGCAAAAAAAATAGCAATTCTGGGTTGGGCCTCCGGTTAATAGGTTAGTCCCAAAAATAATATAAAAGTGTATAATAAAGCCCAATAATGTCCAAAACAGAATATAATATAGCATGGAACAATCAAAAATTATAGATACGTCGGAGACGTATCAAGGGCCGAATGGAACTCGGCCCCCACCATCAGCCCATGATTCTCGGTTGTAGGCGATCGCGTCTCACCGGCCTTGAAAAGCACTTTCCAGATATCCTCGTGCATTGTGCTGTAGAGCTCTAGTAGCGTCTGGTGCATGACCGGGTCGGATTCCCATAAATAGCAAGTTCAGCGTTGGCACGGGAGGATCCGGTGGATGAGCATAACTTGGATCACATTGACAAGCTTGATCCTGTTGGATATCATGTTCTGGACACATGTCTGGAGCCCTGTCAGCTCGCCCGGAGAACCCCAGGCGAAGCCCTTCTCTTGCCAGGAGGTAAGCCGCATCGGAGCTCCAGATCGGAATTCGGGGGCCACCGTCCATTTGGTGTCGCGCGAGTCAGTGATGTAGAACCACCCCGACTGTCATCCCTTCACCGTTTCCATGAATGAACCTTCGAGCCAGGTGACGTTGGGCATCCTATCGAACATAGCTCCTCCACGCTCTGCCTGTTGACCCCTCACCACCTTCGGCTTCACATTGAAGGTCTTTAGCCATAGGTCGAAATGAGGTGGGATGCGGAGAAAGGCCTCGCACACGACTATAAATGTCGAGATGTTGAGGATAAAGTTAGGGGCTAGATCATGGAAATCTAGCCCATAATAAAACATCAGTCCGTGGACAAACGGGTGGAGAGGGAATCCCAACCCACAGACAAAATGCGTGAGGAACACCACTCTCTCATGAGGCTCGGGGGTGGGGACGATCTGTCCCTTGGCCGGAAGTCGGTAAACGATCTCCTTGGCCAGGTATCCGACCTCTTAGAGCTCCTCTATATTTTTCCTCTTAACGGAGGAGGCATCCACTTTCCGCCGGCTCCGAACCCGGACATGGTTGGGTGTTTGTTTGAATGGGAACGAATGAGGACTTGGGCGTTGGAGCTCAAGAATGAAGAGGCAGGAAGAAAGCGTGGGAGAATAAAGGGGAATCTTATCTCCTTATAAGGGCGGTGAATATCGAACGCCCCCCCCCCCCCCCCATTCGCCTTAAAATTCGTCTGCTCCCAAGGGCTGTGTAAACGGCGCGGTTGGATTACCCACGCCCATATTGATGAGAATCCCGTAATAAGGGGACATGATCTCTGCTTTGACAAGACGTGCCAATGACAACCGCATCATGAAACATGGGGCGAAAAACGGTTCGAAATTATGACCGGACACATCGCATTACTAAGGTTGTCAGCAGATTGGACTTGTGTGTTATTATATTCTCTCTGCAGTTGTGTGCGGTGTGTGTTACAAGTCCGGACACGATCAATTTGTCTGGAGACTATTCGGGAGTTCGGAAGGAGGAACCTGCCTTGCAATGCCGAAGACAGCACTACGCGTCGGATACCTTGTCATTGAAGCCAGGTTCAGGGGCTACTGACGGAGTCCTAGACTAAGGGGTCCTCGGGCGTCTGGCCTATTATCTATGGGCCGGACTGATGGGCTATGAAGATATGAAGACCGAAGGCTGTACCCATGTCCGGATGGGACTCTCCTTGGCATGGAAGGCAAGCTTGGCGAACAACTATGAAGATTCCATCTTATGTAACCAACTCTATGTAACCCTAGATCCTCCCGGTGTCTATATAAACCGGAGGGTGTAGTCCGGAAAGGATATACTCAATACCGTAGTCATACAGGCTAGACTTCTAGGGTTTAGCCATTATGATCTCGTGGTAGATCAACTCTTGTAATACTCATACTCATCAATATCAATCAAGTAGGACGTAGGGTATTACCTCCATAGAGAGGGCCCGAACCTGGGTAAACATCGTGTCCCTTGTCTCCTGTTACCATCAACCTTAGACGCACAGTTCGGGACCCCCTACCCGAGATCCACCAGTTTTGACACCGACACTTACCAGCATGTCATACTTTGGTTAGGCGGTATTTTTGGATGAAGCGGCCTGGACCGACATTACGCGTACGCTTACGCGAGACTGGTTCTACCGACGTGCTTTGCACACAGGTGGCTGGCAGGTGTCAGTTTCTCCAACTTTTGTTGAACTGAGTGTGACTACGCCCGGTCCTTGTTGACGGTTAAAAAACACTAACTTGACGAACTATCATTGTGGTTTTGATGCATAGGTAAGAACGGTTCTTGCTCAACCAGTAGCAGGCACGTAAAACTTGCAACAACAAAGTAGAGGACGTCTAACTTGTTTTTGTAGGGCATGTTGTGATGTGATATGGTCAAGGCATGATGCTATGTTTTATTGTATGAGATGATCATTGAGGGAGTCCTGGATTGGGGGGTCTCCGGACAGCCGGACTATATCCTTTGGCTGGACTGTTGGACTATGAGGATACAAGATTGAAGACTTTGTCCCGTGTCCGAATGGGACTCTACTTGGCGTGGAAGGAAAGCTAGGCAATACGGATATGTACATCTCCTCCTTTGTAACCGACCTTATGTAACCCTAGCCCCCTCCGGTGTCTATATAAACCGGAGGGTTTTAGTCCGTAGGACAACATACAATCATACCATAGGCTAGCTTCTAGGGTTTAGCCTCTCTGATCGCGTGGTAGATCAACTCTTGTAATACTCATATCATCAAGAATAATCAAGCAGGACGTAGGGTTTTACCTCCATCAAGAGGGCCTCGACCGGGGTAAACATCGTGTCCCCTGCCTCCTGTTACCATCCGCCTTAGACGCACACTTCGGGACCCCCTACCCGAGATCCGCCGGTTTTGACACCAACATTGGTGCTTTCATTGACAGTTCCACTGTGTCGTCACCATAAGGCTTGATGGCTCCTTCGATCATCGCTAGCGATGCGGTTCAGGGTGAGGCTTTCCTCCCCAGACAGATTTTCATATTCGGCGGCTTTGCACTGCGGGCCAATTCGCTTGGCCATCTAGAGTAGATTGAGAGCTACGCCCCTGGCCATTAGGTCTGATTTGGAAACTTGAACTACACGGCCGATATCCGCGGAGACTTGATCTTCAACGGATTCGAGCCCATGCCGGAAGCGCCGCGCAGTCACGACGAGCAAGACGTAACTCTACCGTCGGATAGTGTTTGGGAGATCGCATCCGCAGCTACTCCGTCCTTTAATCCGGAGCAAGTCACGCCATCCGAGAGCGGAGAGATGGACCCCGCCATGGAGGTCGCACTCTCAGTGGCGATAGAGCCGGATACTGACTTCACCCCATACGAGAGTCGTGTTGCCAAACCACTGGATTTATCCCCGGCCACGGACTCCGAGCCGCCTACATCTGTGCTTGTCGAAACCGACAGGGCACCGATCATGGAGTTCACCTCCGTGGATATCTTTCAGAACTCACCTTTCGGAGATGTGCTAAATTCATTAAGGTCTCTCTCCCTGTCCGGAGAACCCTGGCCGAACTATGTCCGGCTAGAATGGGATGCAGACGACGAGGAAATTCGCTGCCCACCCACCACCCACTTAGTAGCCACTGTCGACGACTTAACCGACATGCTCGACTTCGACTCCGAAGACATCAACGGTATGGACGACGATGCAGGAGACAAACAGGAACCACCGCCCACAGGGCGCTAGACCGCTACTTCATCACATAACGTATACATGGTGGACACCCCCAAAGAAGCCAACAGCGATGAGACATCGGAGGATGACACCTCCAAGAAGCAACCCAAGCGCCGACATCAGCGGCGCCGCTCTAAGTCCCGCCATAGCAAGAACAGCGATAATAATAGTCCACGCGACTCTGGAAGAGACGACAACTGCACCACCCCGGTGGCAGAACACGATCAAGACGCAAACTACAAACATAGTATGGATCCGACGTCCGAACACGATGACGCCAATGATAAGCCTCATCAATCCCCGTCTAGGGAAGAAAACAGTCCGGACGAAGATGCACCCATCATCCCGGAAACTCAATTGAAGCAAGAGAACCTCCGCAGAAGGCTTATTGCCACAGCGAGAAGCCTGAAGAAACAGAAGCAAAGGCTCAAGGTCGCACCAAATACGCTCAACAGCATGTGGAACAAAGTAACAAAGTATGATGGAAGTTACCATCCAAATAGCTATCCAAAGCGCAAGCTATTACCAGAATTCGACGATGAGGCCTTAGTGCCCATACAGCCGAAAAGCGATATGGCCAACCGGCCGGATCCACCACCCTGTGAACGCGATAGAGCGGCTAACAAAGTCACGCATAAGTCAACACACGATCTACGTGAGAACTTGCATCAAAAATCCGGCGCAACCAGATCTATCTATGGATCTAGGAAGTGCGCTACAGTACACAACCACCACCGAATACTACAACCGCCCGAACACCATGGCGCATCCCAATATAGGGGTGCCGCACATCCCTTATGTTTCACTGATGAGGTGCTGGATCACGAATTCCCAGAGGGATTCAAACTGGTGAACATAGAGGCGTACGACGGAACCACAGACCCTGGAGTCTGGATAGAGGACTTCATCCTCCACATCCATATGGATCGTGGAGACGATCTCCATGCCATTAAATACTTGCCCCTCAAGCTTAAAGGGCCAGCTAGGCACTAGCTGAAAAGCCTCCCCAAAAACTCAATTGGAAGTTGGGAGGAGCTCGAGGACGCTTTCCGGGCCAATTTTCAAGGGACTTATGTCCGACCTCCGGATGCAGACGATTTAAGTCATATAATCCAACAGTTCGAAGAGTCCACCTGAAAGCTTTGGAATAGGTTCCTCACCAAGAAGAACCAAATTGTCGACTGTCTGGACGCCGAAGCCTTAGCACCTTTCAAACACAGCGTCCGAGACGAATGGCTCGCCAGACACCTCGATCAAGAAAAACCAAGAACAATGGCAGTCCTAACAAGCCTCATGACCCGCTTTTGTGTGGGTGAGGACAGCTGGTTGGCCCGTAGCAGCACCAGCGACCCAAGCATATCCGAAGTCAAGGATGGCAATGGTAAACCACGACGCAACAAAAACAAGCGTCGAAATAAAGAAGGTAGCCCAGATAACACGGCGGTAAATGCCGGATTCAGGGGCTCTCGACCAGGTCAGCGGAAAAAGCCTTTCAAAGGCAGCAGAGAAGGACAATCTGGCCTAAACAAAATTCTTGACAAACTCTGTCAGATTCATGGCACCCCAGACAAACCTGCAAATCATACCCATAGAGAATGTTGGGTCTTCAAGCAGGCCAGTAAGCTAAACGCTGAACACAAAGGGGAAGAGACACCAAGCGAAGACGAGGATGAACCTCACCAGCAAAGCGCCGGAGGACAGAAAAAGTTCCCACCAGAGGTTAAAACAGTAAACATGATCCAGGTGACAAAGAGGAGAAGCAATCATGCACTCCGATGCACACGCGCCATCGAGCCCGTCACCCCTAGGCCCAACCCCCTGGTCGGCATGCCCGATCACTTTCAA
The DNA here is from genome assembly GCF_018294505.1 of Triticum aestivum. Taxonomy (NCBI): domain Eukaryota; kingdom Viridiplantae; phylum Streptophyta; class Magnoliopsida; order Poales; family Poaceae; genus Triticum; species Triticum aestivum. The sequence goes on along the minus strand of NC_057806.1, from coordinate 467,937,724 downwards.
TCGCAGGGATCACAATACACATATCCGGCACGAAGGACTGGCGGCCTTGGTGTTAGACCCAATAATAAATGGGTACCATTTCACAAGGGTCCTCATGGACGGCGGCAGTGATCTAAATCTGATATATCAGGACACAGTCCACAAAATGGGGATAGACCCGACACAAATAAGCCACAGTAATACTACCTTCAAGGGAGTAATACCAGGCCAAGAGGCCCACTGCACGGGCTCTCTACTACTAGAGGTATTCGGTTCTCCCGATAACTTCCGGAGTGAAACGTTAACTTTTCACATCGCTCCATTCCGGAGTGATTTTCAAGCACTACTCGGAAGGGCGGCTTTCGCTCGTTTTAAAGCAATACCGCATTATGCTTTTTCTCAAGCTCAAGATGCCCGGTCCACGAGGCGTCATTACAGTTAGCGGAAATACCAACCGTTCTTTACGAACGGAAGAGGACGCGGCGGCTCTAACAGCCGCACACTAGACGACCTCACCAACCAGAAAAAATGGCAGGTCGTCAAGACCACGGACACGGTTAGACGAGTCCGGCATTCCATCATACATGCACGAGATTGGTTTTCGCACCCTCATAAAATGATACCAGGGGCTTCCCGTGTGTAATCAGGGCCAGCCTGGCTCAACTAGGCCTCTCTGGAATTTTGATAATTCACTCTTCTTTTTGGCACGACAACTTTCACCTAAGTTCTTTCCTTTTGCAGGTGACAATCGTGCTACACCCGTCCAGGACACGGCACAACAGAGACACAGGCGCAGACGTGCAACAGGGACCCGCCCAAAGGTTTCTTTTTAGATTAAGGCCTTGCGTAAACCTTTTTTACTGTCTCTTGTTGCTCACATCCTCCGGATACTCCACACAACCGAGAAGGATGTCGGCGTTATTGGCATGTGGCCACGCCAGGATTTCGCATGTAGCTAGACACATGGGGTTTCTTATAAAGGGCATTGTTTAGCCCGGTATATGTTATAAAGACCAAACACCTTAGGGAGTGTTCGGCGTCGCGAGTTTGGCCCTATATGCATCAGCTCCGAATCATGTCTTTGGTCAAATGTTGGGTTTGCCCAGCTCCCACGTTTTGGTACCTTACGTTCCGTTATATCGACTAAGGTAGCACTAGGAGAACTACTGCGATTGTGCCCTGGTTTATCCGGATAAGCACCTCAGTAGAGAAAGCCAAAAATTGACTGTCATGATATAGTGAGAGACTGGTCAACCACTCGGTGACTAATCGGAATCTTCGGGATTCCTCCGCATTAACGAAGGGCCGTTTCCCGGTCATGTACGTACGCGCCCCGTATTCGGACGAGCGCAGAAGTACCAGGGGCTATATAGTAGCCCCACTGTGAAACTCCTATGGCTAAGTGGAAGTGGTAAAGCAATATAGTCTGATTGCCTTGTTCGCTACGCTATCACCTCCTTAACGGACCAAGACGTTGGATCAAGTGTGGATATGCATCTTTTGCAAACACCCCCGCATTATATGCGTGGGGGCGGAAGCCGGCGACTGCAAACTTTCAGGTTATATACATATATACATAAACGGCCGCACATGAGGAATCATAGTACTTTCGGGCAAAAGTATAAATACAGCCTTAATTAATTCAGAGAAACATTGTTTGTACAATAGGACTACATGTCACTGGAAAATAATATTCTTCGAGCACTGAGCCTCTATCGAACGAGCGCCTTCAAGGACTTCTTCAAAGTAGTGCTCAGCAGCCACTCGGCCTATGGCCGAACCCTGTGCCGCAACAGTGGTTGCCTCCATCTCCGCCCAGTATGTTTTGACACGGGCAAGGGCCATCCGCACACCTTCTATGCACGCCAATCTCTTTACAGCATCGATGTGTGGCACAGCATCAAGGAATTGTTGCACTAAGCTAAAGTAGCTATTCGGGCTTGGCCCTCCCGTCCACAGGTGATCCACAACGGACCTCATGGCAAGTCCGGACAACCTATGGAGCTTGGCCCAACCGGTCAATCACTCATTCAGCAGTAGCGGACGGACTAGAGCATGAAACTGTGACCAGAACAGCTTTTCCACTTTGGGGCCTTTCTGATCCTGAAGTACTCGGCTGCATCAGCAGCACTTGCAGCCAAATCCATGTACGCGTCCACAGAACTCCATAGCCGGTCCAGAGGAGCATACTTCGGATCTCCGAACTTAGTCCGCAACAAGAAGGGCTTCCCAAACACGATATCTGCAGCTTGATTCAGCTCCTCCTTCGTCGCTCTAATTTTGGAGCGGGCTTCCTTGGCAGCCACCCGGGCCTTCTCCAGGTCCGTCGCCTTCGCCCGATTTTCTTCTTCAAGAAGCTGGTAACGGTCAGCAGCATCTTTTAACTCTACAGCCATCTTGGCTATTTTTTCCTTGCTCTCGCAATGCGCGGCCTGTTCGGCTCTTAACTCTTCGGTCGCCTTTAAAGCGGCCGCATTGCTACTCCTCGCTTGCTCCTTGGCTCGGGCAAGCTCCGCCCGAAGGGTCTCCATGGTGGCAGCTCCATCTACAGTAACAACATATTAAAGATACTGGCATCATGCTGCTCTTATTATGTGACGATCACCGGAAAAATCACTCACCTTGTGCCTCGTCAAGCCAGTTGTTGACAAGCACGATGTCGGCATCTGCCGCATCCAGTTGCCACTTTAGTTCGGCAAACCCATCAGTCCGGCTAGCCACCGGAGCATCAACCACCTGCACATAAAGGTGGTCTAGTTATTACCTAGAATATGATCCTCTGTTTGTCGCCGTTCTCGATGACAACCAGAGTCTCAGGGGCTACAATCTGCATGGGCATACCTAACGTATGCGGTACTGTTAAAAGCATACATTATTTCACGTACCTCGAAGCCTTTCAGCAGACTCATAAAAGCTTCATGCAAACCGCTTTCAGCGGATGAAATCCTTTCAATTACCGTACCCATTAGTGCACGATGCGCTTCCAAGACAGCAGCTTGCCCCAGAAGATCCTTCAGCACGTCCGACCGCACACCGTACGGACCCTTGCTGTCGCTCTCCTTAGGAGCCGGATACTGGGGATTCCGGGCAGCCAAAGGGTTCTCCTCTGGCCCTAGTGGATCCGGAGATACCCTTCGCGACGACACTTCAAGGTCGCCCGCTTCTTGAGCTGGGGAGTCCAGGGGAGGCGTTTCGCTCTCCATCATCTCCGGAAGAAGATCCTCCGAAGATAAACTCTGTCGAGAAGGGCTGCGATCCGGACTGCAATTTATAAGCATCGGTTATTGTCTTCGGAAGTAAGGTAGGATATCTTCACCATTAAATACTTTTTGATTACTTACAGCTTGGTAGAGGGTTGATCCCCGCGCGGACATTGTGCGGCAAGAATACCCTCCGAGGCAGGACCCTCTGGCTGAGATTTCTTCTCCCGTTTGGAAACCTTAGTTTCCGGATCTTCAGAGGTAGTCTTCTTCCTTCCTCGGGGGGAGAGAATGTCAGATTCTCCCCCTGTGTTATCCTCCTTCGCGGAGGCACTCATTCCTGTCGGTGTCAAAACCGGCGGATCTCGGGTAGGGGGTCCCGAACTGTGCGTCTAAGGTGGATGGTAACAGGACGCAGGGGACATGATGTTTTACCCAAGTTCGAGCCCTCTTGATGGAGGTAAAACCCTACGTCCTGCTTGATTAATATTGATGATATGGGTAGTACAAGAGTAGATCTACCACGAGATCGGAGAGGCTAAACCCTAGAAGCTAGCCTATGGTATGATTGTATGTATATAATCTATCGACTAGCCTGGCCTCGGTTTATATAATGCACCAGAGGCCTAGGATAACAAGAGTCCTAGACGAATACGCCTGTGGGGAGGAGTCCTTGTCTTGATCACCAAGTCTTGTGGAATCTTCCTTGTATGCGGCAGCTGTCCGAACTGGCCCAGTATACGGCCATGAGGGTCCTCGGCCCAATCTAACAGATTAGGAGATGACGTGGTGAGTACTCCCTAGTCCAAGACAACGTCAGTAGCCCCCTAAACCGGTATTCAAGTTAGGGACGCTCCTCGATTCTTCCGAACCGTTTTTCATCTTCGGTCATCGGTCTTGAAAACTGGTTCAACAAATCTTCTCATCTTCGATCTTGAAGATCGCCGAAATGCATTCGACGAGTTTACACGTCGGGTATCCGAGGAGCCCCTTTAAGTTTCCGGCCTTTATCAATGCCTTGTTATTTTTATGCCACACCTCGGGTTTGAAGTTGTTCCCGGGCGGCAGTGTCCTCTTGCGTCCTGAGCTCCAACGCCGGACTGCATTCGAGGTATCTTTTGCAGCCGAGCACCAACGTCGGACTGCTTCCTAGCTCTAACACCGAAATGTATCCGAGCTCCAACGCCGGACTATGTATCCGAGCTCCAACGCCGGACTGTATCCAAGCTCCAATGCCGGACTATGTATCCGAGGTGTCGTAAATCACCTTGGTTCAAAGAATTTTGAAGGAGTTTAGCCGAGCTTAATGCCGGAAATGCCCTCTATGGAGCCAGCCACTAGCGCCCGAGCTTTATGCCGAACTGCTTCCGAGGTGGTGCACCACCCCGAATGTGGGCCGATTTTTGTCAATATTTTTGATTGGTGCAATTTATTCTCTGCCGAGATATATAGCCAGTAGCCCTCAAGGTGGGTATCGGCACATGAAGGATGACATAAGACCGCTGATCCCAGTAGCCGCTGAGACTCAGGTTGATTTGCAAAATCGGTCTGAGGATCAAGTCCTAGCTCGGCAGAATACTTCGGGACACAAAAAGCAGCATGCTCAGTCCTCGAGACTCAGGTTGGGTGCGGCCGCCAACCTGAGGATCCAAATCTCCTCGGAAACTGTATTACACTTAAAATTTTCTGCATTGGACAGGCAATGCTGTAGCCCCCGAGACACTGGTCGGGTGGCAACACCAGATCAGGGGATCAATGTGCCCCTTTAATATTTGTAAATAATAAGCCCGAAGCCCAGTATCCCCCGAGCCTTAATGCGGGCACGGGTGGCCGAATTAAGGATTGATATCCATAGTAAAATCACAAATTATGTGTAATGACTCTATGTATCCAAGTACTTTACGTCATTAATGCTCAGATCCGCATTGTACAAAACTTTGTTGACCGACCATCGGCTTCCACCTCCTCGGCCAATAGCCGAGGGGTGTTTGTCCTACTTTATAAAGCCTTTATGAGGGCAAAGATTTACAACAAACAAGGCAATCTGGCCATACGGTTTTATAAACAAAGGTATGCAGAGAGATATGTTATATTACTGTTTAACAAAAGAAATGTCTTCCAAAGAAAATAGTCCCGCTATTGGTTCCTTTCTTTGGGTTGTCATGCTAAGCATGATCATGAAACCTCAGCTCCAATGTAAGAGCAAAATATCGAGGATTTAGTTTGGGAGGCCAGTTAATAGCCCCCGGTAGTGTTCGGTCATAGTCGAGGTAAAGCCGTAAATACTTCGGCCATTGTTATGAATGGCCCGTCATTTAACACCATCATCGGATCGCTGACCAGTTTACGCTTATTGTGACAGTCAGTTTTCGGCTTTCTCCACTGAGGTGCTTAACCATGTGAGCTGGAAGCACAATCACAGTGGTTCTCCCTTTGCACACCTAGCCGAACAAAGTGGAACGTAGGAGGCAAGCGCAGGAACCGGGCAACCCAACTATTGACCGAAGACACAATTCGAAACCGATGCATATATAGCAATATCCGAGAATGTTTTTGTCGAATCTCTAAAGGTGTCCGACGTTGCACTGCGAGACTTGTGCTGAAAACACACAAATGGTTTAAAACTGCCATAAGCTTGGAAAACCAAAAAACGCCAGTAAAAACTTGACGTTCGAACAAGATCAAGTGTTCGATGCCAATCCGAAAATTGGCCTTAGCAAAAGAAGTGCTTCTGTCGTGCTTTAACATGACACATCCTATCTCAAGACTTCAAGCGGGCCAGCCTACGGCTTCAACCTCCTATCCCGAAGGCAGAGTACTTCTCGTTAGGCCAGCTTAGCAAACTAAACTCTAGCGGCTTTGAGAGAGAAATTAGGCTCCCCGGCTAGTGACCACACACTCGTGTCGAAAAAAGGAGTGATAAATAATAATAATAATAATAAAACTTTGCAATGACTAAGAAGAAGAACGGCTCAAATAAACTTAAGAGCCCCCAAGTGACTTGAGTAAGAGAATGATTGCATGTACCGAAGTACTTATATCATATCTATGTTCAACCGAACTTTAAACGCGTCTTAACCGACCGTCGGCTTCTCCCTCTTTGGTCAAGGACCGAAAAGTGTTATGTACTCCATCTGTCGAGAATATCGACAGTGTTTCCAATAACCAGGCAATCAGGCCATAAGCCTATAACAGACAAAGTGCGCTCAGGGAACTTATGCTATATTACTGCAAAGTGTAAGAAGCATCTTCGAAGAAAATAGTACCCCCACCGATACCTTTCTTCGGTGCTCATTGTTATTATGAGACTTGTGCAATAGATTTTTTGTACTCATGAGTTCCGTTGTGTGCCGACCATCATCGAAAACAATAAGAGCGCTAGCTTTCGGCTTCACCCAGTCTGAGGTCCGGCTCGGGGGACCCGATCGTGACAATCGCAGAGGTGCTCCCTTTACTCCCTAGCTGAACAATCGGGAACGTAGGGGTAAACACAGGAGCGAGGCAACCCAGCTTGCAAATCGCTTAAGTCAATATGGTGCATATTGTGGCGTAATACACGAACAAGGAATGAAGCCGTACAAGTATAATCATATGCAAGAGGAAAAGCTTCATAAAGGAAGCCCCCAAGTAAACGGGGTATTTGAATTTATGCGTCACAAACAAAGTTTGGATAAGGAAATTTTTTACAAGCAACTTTTTTCCAAAAAAGTATAATGCTTGGTCGAACCGAACACAAGTTAGAAATTAAAGCTTTGAACATGAAAGCGACTTAGCTGGTTAATGTTTTCGGTATTGATGACGCGGTCCGAGCTTGATGCGGGACAAGGTTCCATCCCCCAAGCCGGTCCCGAGGTGGCGGAGCGGAGAGCTCGACACGCCGAAGTGGTGACATAGCACGGTCAATGCAGACCGGCAGAGTGACGCCGAAGTCCCCGGATCATTTTCCTATGCACAAAAAATAGTGCAAACCGGAGATAATAGTAATAATGATATTTAAAAAAATCGTTGCATAATAAATAATTTATGCAAAGTGAGTAATAAAAGAAATATGGCCTGGCGCCAAAGTCAATGTCGATGCAGGGCGTCGGCGTGATGCGGTAAAGGCGTGGCAAAGCCTGAATTCACAGGTCGGTCCAAGTTCCGGATGCGGCATTCGCCGGACTATGTACGGAGACTGACTAAACCACCATGCGACCCTCGTTAATGCGGCCACCATTTGATAGACCTGTGTACATATGATGGACAAGCCAGAGTAATAATTCCTTGAGAAAAATGAACCCAAACAAGCAAAAAATACTGGGATTAATAGCACCTGGTTTATTTGTTGTAGCAATCCGAAGGAAGGTGATTCCCAAAATTGGGACTCGATCCGCACACCCATTGCCTGATGGGCGATAAAACGATGGCATGGCAATGCTGGCAAAGGTTGGCTCGCCGAGAAAAAGCCCTCGGTCCAGCTAACGTGACGGAGCTGGTCGGCTAGTGACGCCGAAGTGTCCGGAGTAGGTTGATGAAGAGATGGCGAAGCCCCCGGTCCAGCCGAGATGTCGAAGCCTTGATGTCAGCCGATGAGTCGAAGTAGGTCGGCATGATGGACACCGGCTTGAAAAGGCAATAGTGCGGCTCTGCCGATGCAGGTTGTGACGTGGTCGATGCCGGCTTGATGAAGCGACCGTGCGGCGATGCCGGTATGCCCGCTCCGTGTAATCCGTGGGGCGGCGATGTTGACGATGATTTATCATTCGCGATGCCGGACTCTTGTTCGGCTTGCCGAGATGATGATCCGAAGAAGTTGACTTCGGCTCAACAAAGTGATGACGTGTCTAGCGCAGGTCGGCAGCCGTGGAGCAATATTGCCGGACTGGTTTGACACCAGCATGATGTTGAAGATCATGTTCAAAAGATCTTAAAGTTAGTGGGATGTGTTCGGGAACAAAACACAATACCCCATACAAAACTTCCTTCAAAAGGGATATCCGAAATCCCGTTCATAAAAAGACGAACTCGAGTCGGATTCGTTTTCGCGCAGAAAACGAATTCGAAAAGTGATGCACTAATTGGAAGATTCCCGGAGTTTGAACGGTCGGATCGAGCTGAAATTTTGAGAGGTGGTAGATATAGGAATTCCGCAGCCGATCAATGGTTGGATCTTCCAAAGAACGTCCAAGCTAAAAGCTGGACACCACGCCCTAAACTCATCCAGATTCCCGTCCAGATTTGACAGGGCTCTGGTATATCGTGGATTGCCAGAGATTCCTCCATCGGAACTCGACGAAATTTTCCAGGGTTGTTGTAGACTCAATTCCGCACAATTCCACCAAAGCGATTGTTAAAAAGACACTTGAGGAGGCGGTGGCGGCGGACACAAGTTTGCTGTCCGGAAAAACAACACGGTCGCCCGAGGGCAATGTTGACGTTGAGCCCCCAGGCTCCCTGGATGATTCCTCCATGATCTTGATAGAGATCGGAGTTGATGTTTATAAAGGCCCTCATCCGAACATGACGATCGGAGGTAGGGCGCAGTCTTTGGTCAAACCAAGGTGACCCGTCGAGCTGGTGACGAAGATGCCAAAGTCGTAGTTGACCTGCAGGCGAGCCATCAACCTTTTGCCGAACACACAGTGGAACTCTCAATGAAAGCACCAATGTCGGTGTCAAAACCAGCGAATCTTGGGTAGGGGGTCCCGAACTGTGCGTCTAAGGTGGATGGTAACAGGAGGCAGGGGACACGATGTTTTACCCAGGTTCGGGCCCTCTTGATGGAGGTAAAACCCTACGTCCTGCTTGATTAATATTGATGATATGGGTAGTACAAGAGTACATCTACCATGAGATCGGAGAGGCTAAACCCTAGAAGCTAGCATATGGTATGATTGTATGTATATAATCTATCGACTAGCCTGGCCTCGGTTTATATAATGCAGCAGAGGCCTAGGATAACAAAGTCCTAGCCGAATACGCCGGTGGGGAGGAGTCCTTGTCTTGATCTCCAAGTCTTGTGGAATCTTCCTTGTATGCGGCAGCTGTCCGAACTGGCCCATGAGTATACGGCCATGGAGGTCCTCGGCCCAATCTAACAGATCAGGAGATGACGTGGTGAGTACCCCTTAGTCCAAGACACCGTCAATTCCCTCGGTTGGAATAGGTAGCGAAGGAGGACCGCTTTCGCCCTCTTTCTTCCCCCCTTCATCTTCCTTTGAGGGCACTAGACAAGGTGCTGGCTCGAGCATCTTTTCCAGCACCGGATTGTCCAAGACCTCGGGAAGGGGGGTCAAACACCGGATCATCTTCGCCTTTGTTATCCAGTCCTGGTCAAAGAGCGATTCTTCAGAGTGATGTCATGATAAATAAAAGGACAGTGTGTTCGGCCATGGGATTACTTACTTGGGCAGCGGGGTGGCTGCAGCTCAGGCCCACGTCCTCGATGGTGTCCGGACACTCTATTTGGGGTCCGAAGAACGACTTGTACATCTCCTCGTGCGTCATGTCGAGGAAATACTGAATAGTGCCTGGTCCTTCCGGGTTGAATTCCCACATGCGGAGGGGTCGGCGTTTGCAAGGCTGGACTCGACGAACCAGCATAACTTGCATTACCATAACCAGACTGAAATCTCCCTCGAAGAGACCTCGGATACGGCTCTTCAGTATTGGCACGTCCTTGGCTGGACCCCAGCTCAGCCCCCTGCTGATCCATGACATCAGTTGTGGTGGGGGGCCCAAGCGAAAGGTGGGGGCAGCTACCCATTTGGCGCTTCAGGGAGCCGTGACGTAAAACCACTCCCGCTGCCACAATCCAGACACCTCTAGAAAGGAACCCTTTAGCCATGGAGCATCAGCAATTTTGCTTATTAAAGCACCTCTGCATGCTGCGTACTACCCTTCGACCGTCTTAGGCTTCACATCGAAGGTCTTGAGCCACAGATAGAAGTGAGGGGTAATGCGGAGGAAGGCCTCACATACGACAATAAATGACGAGATGTGAAGAAGGGAATCCGGGGCTAGATCGTGAAAATCCAGCCCGTAATAGAACATAAGACCCCTAACGAAGGGATCCAGAGCGAGTCCTAGTCCTCAGAGGAAGTGGGAGACGAACACAACGCTCTCGTTGGGTTCGGGAGTAGGGACGACCTGCCCTCGGGCGGGCAGCCTATGCAAAATTTCGGCAGTCAGGTATCTGGCCTCCCTCAACTTCTTGATGTCCTCCTCCATGACGGAGGAAGGCATCCATCGGCCTTGAAGGCTAGATCCAGACATGATTGAAGGTCTGAAGCACCTGACCTGAGTTTTGGGTGTTAGAGCTCGAGACGGGGGAAGGATTCGATTGAGCGCGGAAGGGAAAAAAGAAAAAGCCTTGTCCCCTTTATAAAGAGGGTGAATATCAGGCGTCCTCCTTGTGGCCATTTGAGACTTACCTAAGATCTAGGAGTCATAACAACAGGCACGGTTGGGTTACCCACGTTTGTATTGATGAGGATCCCGTGATAAGTGGAACACGATCTCTACTTTGACAAGACGTGTTAAGGAAACCGCCTCGCATTATGTGCAGGGCTGGTTAAAGAAAAACGGTTCAAATAATTACCGGGCCATGGCGTGATGTCATACTGCCAAAACGTTTTGTGGAAATATTATTCTCTCTACGATGGTATGTGGAACTTATTTTGCAGGGTCGGACACTATCCTTGTATTCAAATTCTTCCGTGGTGTATTCGGGGGAGGAACCCGCCTTGCAATGCCGAAGACAACACTGCGCGTCGGACTCATCGTCATTGAAGCCTGGTTCAAGGGCTACTGAGGGAGTCCTGGATTGGGGGGTCTCCGGACAGCCGGACTATATCCTTTGGCCGGACTGTTGGACTATGAAGATACAAGATTGAAGACTTCGTCCCGTGTACGGACGGGACTCTACTTGGCATGGAAGGCAAGCTAGGCAATACGGATATGTATATCTCCTCCTTTGTAACCGACCTTATGTAACCCTAGCCCCCTCCGGTGTCTATATAAACTAGAGGGTTTTAGTCCGTAGAACAACATACAATCATACCATAGGCTAGCTTCTAGGGTTTAGCCTCTCTGATCTTGTGGTAGATCAACTCTTGTATACTCATATCATCAAGAATAATCAAGTAGGACGTAGGGTTTTACCTCCATCAAGAGGGCCCGAACCTGGGTAAACATCGTGTCCCCTGCCTCCTGTTACCATCCGCCTTAGACGCACAGTTCGGGACCCCCTACCCGAGATCCGCCGGTTTTGACACCGACAATCATGTTTTGTAACGGAGTTATCGGCAACTGGCAGGAGACATATGGTTGTCGCTTTATTGTATGAAATGCAATCGCCATGTAATTGCTTTACTTTATCACTAAGCGGTAGCGATAGTCATAGAAGCAATAGTTGGTGAGACGACAACGATGCTACGATGGAGATCAAGGTGTCGCGCCGGTGACGATGGTGATCATGACGGTGCTTTGGAGATGGAGATCAAAGGCACAAGATGACGATGCCATATCATATCACTTATATTGATTGCATGTGATGTTTATCCTTTATGCATCTTATTCTACTTTGATTGATGGTAGCATTATAAGATGATCTCTCACTAAAAATTTCAAGGTACAAGTGTTCTCCCTAAGTATGCACCATTGAAAAAGTTTGTCGTGCCGAGACACCATGTGATGATCGGGTGTGATAAGTTCAACATTCTTGTACAACAGGTGCAAGATAGTTTTGCACATGCTAAATACTCGGGTTAAACTTGACGAGCCTAGCATATACAGATATGGCCTCGGAACACTAAGACAGAAAGGTCAAGCGTGAATCATATAGTAGATATGATCAACATAGTGATGTTCACCATTGAAAACTACTCCATTTCACGTGATGATCGGTTATGGTTTAGTTGATTTGGATCACATGATCACTTAGATGATTAGAGGGATGTCTATCTAAGTGAGAGTTCTTAAGTAATATGATTAATTGAACTTAAATTTATCATGAACTTAGTCCTGATAGTATTTGCATATCTATGTTGTAGATCAATTGCTTGTGTATAGCTTCCCCATTTTTTTATGATATGTTCCTGGAGAAAACTATGTTGAAAGATGTTAGTAGCAATGATGCAGACTAGCTCCGTGATCTGAGGGTTATCCTCATTGTTGCACAGAAGTATTATGTCCTTGATGCACCGCTAGGTGACGGACCTATTGCAGGAGCAGATGCACATGTTATGAACGTTTGACAAAGGTCGGTATGATGACTTCTTAATAGTTTAGTGCACCATGCTTTATGGATTATAACCGGGACTTCAAAAACATTTTGAATGCCACGAAACATATAAGATGTTCTAAGAGTTGAAATTGATATTTCATACTCATGCCCGTGTCGAGAGGTATGAGACCTCTGACATTACTTTGCCTACAAGATGGAGGAGAATAGCTCAGCTAGTGAGCATGTGCTCAGAATGTCCGAGTACTACAATCACTTGAATCAAGTGGGAGTTAATCTTCCAGATAAGATAGTGATTTACAGAGTTCTCTAGTCACTATCACCAAGTTACTAGAACTTCGTGATGAACTATAATATGCAAGGGATAATGGAAACGATTCCCAAAGCTCTTCGCGATGCTGAAATCGGCGAAGGTAGAAATCAAGAAAAAGTATCAAGTGTTGATGGTTGACAAGACCACTAGTTTCAAAGTAAAAGGGCAAGGGAAAGAAAGGGAACTTCAAGAAGAATGGTAAGCAAGTTGCCACTCCCATGAAGAAGCCTAAAGCTAGAGCCAAGCCTGAAACTGAGTGCTTCTACTACAAAGGAAATGGTCACTGGAAGTGGAACTGCCCTAGATACTTGGCGGATAAGAAGGATGGCAAAGTGGACAAAGGTATATTTGATATACATGTTATTGATGTGTATTTTACTAGTGCTCATAGCAACCCCTCGGTATTTTGATACTGGTTCGGTTACTAAAAAGTAGTAACTCAAAACGAGAGTTGCAGCATGAACATAGACTAGTTAAGGGTGAAGTGACGATGTGTGTTGGAAGTGGTTCCAAGATTGATATGATCATCATCGCACACTCCCTGTACTTTCGGGATTAGTGTTGAACCTAAATAAATGTTATTTGGTGTTTGCGTTGAGCATGAATATGATTTGATCATGTTTATTGCAATATGGTTATTCATTTAAATCAAAGAATAATTATTAATCTATTTACATGAATAAAACCTTCTATGGTCATACACTCAATATAAATGGTTTATTGAATCTTGATCTTAGTGATACACATATTCATAATATTGAAGCCAAAAGACGCAAAGTTAATAATGATAGTGCGACTTATTTGTGCCACTGCCATTTAGGTCATTTTGGTGTAAAGTGCATGAAGAAACTCCATGCTGATGGACTTTTGGAATCACTTGATTATGAATCACTTGATGCTTGCAAACCATGCCTCATGGGCTAGATGACTAAGACTCCGTTCTCTGGAACAATGGAGCAAGCAACTGACTTATTGGAAATAATGCATACTGATGTATGTGATCCAATGAGTATTGAGGCTCGCGGCGGGTATCGTTATTTTCTGACCTTCACAAGTGATTCGAGCAGATATGGGTATATATACTTCATGAAACATAATTCTGAAACATTTGAAAAGTTCAAAGAATTTTAGAGTGAAGTGAAAAATCATCGTAACAAGAAAATAAAGTTTCTACAATTTGATCGTGGAGGAGAATATTTGAGTTACGAGTTTGGTCTTCATTTGAAACAACGTGGAATAGTTACGCAACTCACGCCACCTGGAACACCACAGCGTAATGGTGTGTCTAAACATCGTAATCGCACTTTACTAGATATGGTGCAATCTATGATGTCTCTTACTGATTTACCGCTATTGTTTTGCGGTTATGCATTAGAGACAGCTTCACGTTAAATAGGGCACCATCTAAATCCGTTGAGATGACACCGTATGAACTATGGTTTGGCAAGAAACCAAAGTTGTTGTTTCTTAAAGTTTGGGGCTATTATGCTTATGTGAAAAAGTTTCAACCTGATAAGCTCGAACCCAAATCGGAGAAATGTGTCTTCATAGGATACCCAAAGGATATTGTTGGGTACACCTACTATCACAGATCCGAAGGCAAGATATTCGTTGCTAAGAATGGATCCTTTCTAGAGAAGGAGTTTCTCTCGGAAGAAGTGAGTGGGAGGAAAGTAGAACTCGATGAGGTAATTGTACCTTCTCCCGAATTAGAAAGTAGTTAATCACGGAAATCAATTCCACTGATTCTTACACCAATTAGTGAGGAAGCTAATGATGATGATCATGAAACTTCAGATCAAGTTACTACCGAACCTCGTAGGTCAACCAGAGTACGATCCGCACCAGAGTGGTACGGTAATCCTGTCCTGGAAGTCATGTTACTAGACCATGACGAACCTACGAACTATGAGGAAGCGATGATGAGCCCAGATTTCGCAAAATGGCTTGAAGCCATGAAATCTGAGATGAGATCCATGTATTAGAACAAAGTATGGACTTTGATTGACTTGCCCGTTGATCGGTGAGCCATTAAGAATAAATGGATTTTCAAGAGGAAGACGGACACTTATAGTAGTGTTACTATCTACAAAGCTCGATTTGTCGCAAAATGTTTTCGACAAGTTCAAGGTGTTGACAACGATGAGATTATCTAACTCGTATCGATGCTTAAAAGCATGTACGAATCATGTTAGCAGTTGCTGCATTTTATGAAATCTGGCAAATGGATGTCAAAACTGCATTCCATAATGGATTTCTCAAAGAAGAGTTGTATATGATGCAACCAGAAGGTTTTGTCAATCCTAAAGGTGCTAACAAAGTGAGAAAGCTCCAGCGATCCATCTATGGACTGGTGCAAGCATCTCAGAGTTGGAATATATGCTTTGATAAAGTGATCAAAGCATATGGTTTTATACAGACTTGCGGTGAAGCCTGTATTTACAAGAAAGTGAGTGGGAGCACTACAACATTTCTGATAAGTGCATGTGAATGACATATTGTTGATCGGAAATAATGTAGAATTTTCTGGAAGGCATAAAGGAGTGTTTTGAAAGGAGTTTTTCAAAGAAAGACCTCGGTGAAGCTACTTACACATTGAGCATCAAGATCTATAGAGATAGATCAAGACGCTTGATTTATTTTCAATGAGTACATACCTTGACAAGATTTTGAAGTAGTTCAAAATGGAACAGTCAAAGAAGGAGTTCTTGTCTGTGTTGCAAAGTGTGAAGTTGAGTAAAGACTCAAAACCCGACCACAGCAGAAAATAGAAAGAGAATGAAAAGTCATTCCCTATGCCTCAGTCATAGGTTCTATAAAGTATGCCATGCTATGTACCAGACCTATTGTATACCCTGCCCTGAGTTTGGCAAAGGAGTACAATAGTGATCTAGGAGTAGATCACTAGACAGCGGTCAAAATTATCCTTAGAAGACTAAGGAAATATTTCTCGGTTATGGAGGTGATAAAGAGTTCGTCGTTAAGAGTTACATCGACGCAAGCTTTGACACTGATCTGGATGACTCTAAGTCACAATCCGGATACATATTGAAAGTGGGAGCAATTAGCTAGAGTAGCTCCGTGGAGAGCATTGTAGACATACAAATCTGCAAAATACATACGGATCTGAACGAGGCAGACCCATTGACTAAAATTCTCTCACAAGCAAAACATGATCACACCTTAGTACTCTTTGGGTGTTAATCACATGGCGATGTGAACTAGATTATTGACTCTAGTAAAAAACCTTTTGGGTATTAGTCACATGACAATGTGAACTAATCACATGGTGATGTGAACTATTGGTGTTAAATCACATGGCGATGTGAACTAGATTATTGACTCTAGTGCAAGTGGGAGACTGAAGGAAATATGCCCTAGAGGCAATAATAAAGTTATTATTTATTTCCTTATATCATGATAAATGCTTATTATTCATGCTAGAATTGTATTAACCGGAAACTTAATACATGTGTGAATACATAGACAAACAGAGTGTCACTAGTATGCCTCTACTTGACTAGCTCATTGAATCAAAGATGGTTAAGTTTCCTAGCCATAGACATGAGTTGTCATTTGATTAACGGGGTCACATCATTAGAGAATGATGTGATTGACTTGACCCATCCGTTAGCTTAGCACGATGATCGTTTAGTTTGTTGTTATTGCTTTCTCCATAACTATACATGTTCCTGTGACTATGAGATCATGCAACTCCTGGATACCGGAAGAACACTTTGTGTGCTACCAAACATCACAACATAACTGGGTGATTATAAAGGTGCTCTACAGGTGTCTCCGATGGTGTTTGTTGAGTTGGCATGGATCAAGATTAGGATTTGTCACTCTGATTGTCGAAGAGGTATCTCTAGGCCCTCTCGGTAATGCACATCACTATAAGCCTTGCAAGCATTGTGACTAATGAGTTAGTTGCGGGATGATACATTACGGAATGAGTAAAGAGACTTGCTGGTAACGAGATTGAGCTAGGTATTGAGATACCGACGATCGAATCTCGGGCAAGTAACATACCGATGACAAAGGGAACAACGTATGTTGTTATGCGGTTTGACCGATAAAGATCTTCGTAGAATATGTAGGAACCAATTGTTGGGGAACGTAGTAATTTCAAAAATTTCCTACGCACACGCAAGATCATGGTGATGCATAGCAACAAGAGGGGAGAGTGTTGTCTACGTACCCTCGTAGACCGACAGCGGAAGCGTTAGCACAACGCGGTTGATGTAGTCGTACGTCTTCACGGCCCGACCGATCAAGCACCGAAACTACGGCACCTCCGAGTTTTAGCACACATTCAGCTCGATGACGATCCCCGGACTCCGATCCAGCAAAGTGTCGGAGAAGAGTTCCATCAGCACGACAGTGTGGTGACAATCTTGATGTTCTACCGTCGCAGGGCTTCGCCTAAGCACCGCTACAATATTATCGAGGATTATGGTGGAAGGGGGCACCGCACACGGCTAAGAAAACGATCACGTGGATCAACTTGTGTGTCTATGGGGTGCCCCCTGCCCCCGTATATAAAGGAGTGGAGGAGGGGAGGGCCGGCCCTCTCTATGGCGTGCCCTAGGGGAGTCCTACTCCCACCGGGAGTAGGATTCCCCCTTTCCTAGTCCAACTAGGAGTCCTTCCATGTAGTAGGAGTAGGAGACAAGGAAGGGGAAGAGGGAAGAGAAGGAAGGAGGGGGCGCAGCCCCTCCCCCTAGTCCAATTCGGACTAGGCCTTGGGGGGACGCGCGGCCTGCCTCTCCCTCTCCCCTAAAGCCCAATAAGGCCCATATACTTCTTCTCCCGTATTCCCGTAACTCCCCCGTACTCCGAAAAATACCCGAACCACTCGGAACCTTTCCGATGTCCGAATATAGTCGTCCAATATATCGATTTTTACGTCTCGATCATTTCGAGACTCCTCGTCATGTCCCCGATCTCATCTAGGACTCTGAACTCCTTCGGTACATCAAAACTCATAAACTCATAATATAACTGTCATCGAAACCTTAAGCGTGAGGACCCTACGGGTTCGAGAACAATGTAGACATGACCGAGACACGTCTCCGGTCAATAACCAATAGCGGAACCTGGATGCTCATATTGGCTCCCACATATTCTACGAAGATCTTTATCGGTCAGACCGCATAACAACATACGTTGTTCCCTTTGTCATCGGTATGTTACTTGCCCGAGATTCGATCGTCGGTATCTCAATACCTAGTTCAATCTCGTTACCAGCAAGTCTCTTTACTCGTTTCGTAATATATCATCTCGCAACTAACTCATTAGTTGCAATGCTTGCAAGGCTTATGTGATGTGCATTACCGAGAGGGCCCAGAGATACCTCTCCGACAATCGAAGTGACAAATCCTAATCTCGAAATACGCCAACCCAAAATGTACCTTTGGAGACACCTGTAGAGCTCCTTTATAATCACCCAGTTACGTTGTGACGTTTGGTAGCACACAAAGTGTTCCTCCGGTAAACGGGAGTTGCATAATCTCATAGTCATAGGAACATGTATAAGTCATGAAGAAAGCAATAGCAACATACTAAACGATCGAGTGCTAAGCTAACGGAATGGGTCAAGTCAATCACATCATTCTCTAATGATGTGATCCCGTTAATCAAATAACAACTCTTTGTTCATGGTTAGGAAACATAACCATCTTCGATTAACGAGCTAGTCTAGTAGAGGCATACTAGTGACACTCTGTTTGTCTATGTATTCACACATG
Source organism: Triticum aestivum (assembly GCF_018294505.1). Lineage (NCBI taxonomy): Eukaryota > Viridiplantae > Streptophyta > Magnoliopsida > Poales > Poaceae > Triticum > Triticum aestivum. Next base: position 467,919,259 of record NC_057806.1, on the reverse strand, counting down.
TATTATGTTTCCGGTTAATACAATTCTAGCATGAATAATAAACATTTATCATGATATAAGGAAATAAATAATAACTTTATTATTGCCTCTAGGGCATATTTCCTTCAGTCTCCCACTTGCACTAGAGTCAATAATCTAGTTCGCATCGCCATGTGATTCAACATTAATAGTTCACATCACCATGTGATTAACACCCATAGTTCACATTGTCATGTGACCTATACCCAAAGGGTTTACTAGAGTCAGTAATCTAGTTCACATCGTTTATGTGATTAACACCCAAAGAGTACTAAGGTGTGATCATGTTTTGCTTGTGAGATAATTTTAGTCAACGGGTCTGTCACATACAGATCTGTAAGTATTTTGCGAATTCTATGTCTACAATGCTCTGCATGGAGCTACTATAGCCAATTTCTCCCACTTTCAATATGTATCTAGATCGAGACTTAGAGTCATCCAGATCTGTGTCAAAACTTGCATCGACGTAACTTTTTACGACGAACCTTTTTGTCACCTCCATAATTGAGAAATATTTCCTTATTCCACTAAGGATAATTTTGACCGCTGTCCAGTGATCTACTCTTAGATCACTATTGTATTCCCTTGCTTAACACAGTGTAGGGTATACAATAGATCTGGTACACAGCATGGCATACTTTATAGAACCTATGGCTGAGGCATAGGGAATGACTTTCATTCTCTTTCTATCTTCTGCCGTGGTCGGGCTTTGAGTCTTACTCAATTTCACACCTTGTAACACAGGCAAGAATTCTTTCTTTGACTGTTCCATTTTGAACTACTTCAAAATCTTGTCAAGGTATGTACTCATTGAAAAAAAAACTTATCAAGCGTCTTGATCTATCTCTATAGATCTTGATGCTCAATATGTAAGCAGCTTCACCGAGGTTTTCTTTGAAAAAATCCTTTCAAACACTCCTTTATGCTTTGCAGAATAATTCTACATTATTTCCGATCAACAATATGTCATACACATACACTTATCAAAAATGTTGTAGTGCTCCCACTCACTTTCTTGTAAATACAGGCTTCACCGCAAGTCTGTATAAAACTATATGCTTTGATCAACTTATCAAAGCGTATATTCCAACTCCGAGATGCTTGCACCAGTCCATAGATGGATCGCTGGAGCTTGCATATTTTGTTAGCACCTTTAGGATTGACAAAACCTTCTGGTTGCATCATATACAACTCTTCTTTAAATCCATTAAGGAACGTAGTTTTGTTTATCCATTTGCCAGATTTCATAAAAATGCGGCAATTGCTAACATGATTTGGACAGACTTAAGCATCGCTACGAGTGAGAAAATTTCATCGTAGTCAACACCTTGAACTTTGTCAAAAACCTTTTTCGACAAGTCTACCTTTGTAGATAGTAACACTACTATCAGCGTCCGTCTTCCTCTTTAAGATCCATTTATTTTCTATGGCTTGCCGATCATCGGGCAAATCCATCAAAGTCCATACTTTGTTCTCATACATGGATCATATCTCAGATTTCATGGCCTCAAACCATTTCGCGGAATCTGGGCTCATCATCGCTTCCTCATAGTTCGCAAGTTCGTCATGGTCTAGTAACATGACTTCCAGAAAAGGATTACCGTACCACTCTGGTGCGGATCTCACTATGGTTTACCTACGAGATTCGGTAGTAACTTGATCTGAAGTTACATGATCATCGTCATTAGCTTCCTCACTAATTGGTGTAGTAGTCACAAGAACATATTTCTGTGATGAACTACTTTCCAATAAGGGAGAAGGTACAATTACCTTATCAAGTTTTCTACTTTCCTCCCACTCACTTCTTTCGAGAGAAACTCCTTCTCTAGAAAGGATCCATTCTTAGCAACGAATGTCTTGCCTTCGGATCTGTGATAGAAGGTGTACCCAACAGTCTTCCTTGGGTATCCTATGAAGACATATTTCTCTGATTTAGGTTTGAGCTTATCAGGATGAAACTTTTTCACATAAGCATCACAACCCAAAACTTTAAGAAACGACAACTTTGGGTTCTTGCCAAACCATAATTCAGATTGTGTCGTCTCAAAGGATTTAGATGGTGCCCTTTTTAACGTGAATGCAGCTGTCTCTAATGCATAACCCCAAAACGATAGTGGTAGATTGGTAAGAGACATCATAGATTGCACTATATCCAATAAAGTACGGTTATGACAATCGGACACACCATTATGCTATGGTGTTCCAGGTGGCATGAGTTTGTGAAACTATTCCATAATGTTTTAATTGAAGACCAAACTCGTAACTCAAATATTTGTCTCTGCGATCAGATCGTAGAAACTTTTTTTCTTGTCACGATGATTTTCCACTTCACCCTGGAATTATTTGAACTTTTCAAATGTTTCAGACTTATGTTTCATCAAGTAGATATACTCATATCTGCTCAAATCATCTGTGAAGATCAGAAAATAATGATACCTGTCGCGAGCCTCAATATTCATCGGACCACATACATCAGTATGTATGATTTCCAACAAATCTGTTGCTCGCTCCATTGTTCCGAAGAACGGAGTCTTAGTCATCTTGCCCATGAGGCATGGTTCGCAAGCATCAACTGATTCATAATCAAGTGATTCCAAAAGCCCATCAGCATGGAGTTTCTTCATGCGCTTTACACCAATATGACCTAAACGGCAGTGCCACAAATAAGTTGCACTATCATTATTAACTTTGCATCTTTTGGTTTCAATATTATGATTATGTGTATCACTACGATCGAGATCCAATGAACTATTTTCATTGGGTGTGTAACCATATGAAGGTTTTATTCATGTAAACAGAACAACAATTTATTCTCTTACTTAAATGAATAACCGTATTACAATAAACATGATCAAATCATATTCATGCTCAACGCAAACACCAAATAACACTTATTTAGGTTCAACACTAATCCCGAAAGTATAGGGAGTGTGCGATGATGATCATATCAATCTTGGAACCACTTCCAACACACATCGTCACTTCACCCTTAACTAGTCTCTGTTTATTCTGCAACTCCCGTTTCGAGTTACTAATCTTAGCAACTGAACTAGTATCAAATACTGAGGGGTTGCTATAAACACTAGTAAAGTACACATCAATAATATGTATATCAAATATACTTATGTTCACTTTGCCATCCTTCTTATCCGCCAATCACTTGGGGTAGTTCCGCTTCCAGTGACCAGTCCCTTTGCAGTAGAAGCACTTAGTCTCAGGCTTAGGACCAGACTTGGGCTTCTTCACTTGAGCAGCAACTTGCTTGTTGTTCTTCTTGAAGTTCCCCTTTTTCCCTCTGCCCTTTTCTTGAAACTAGTGATCTTGTCAACCATCAACACTTGATGCTCTTTCTTGATTTCTACCTTCATCGATTTCATCATGAAGAGCTTGGGAATCGTTTCGTCATCCCTTGCATACTATAGTTCATCACGAAGTTCTACTAACTTGGTGATGGTGACTAGAGAATTCTGTCAATCACTATCTTATCTGGAAGATTAACTCCCACTTGATTCAAGCGATTGTAGTACCCAGACAATCTGAGCACATGCTCACTAGTTGAGCGATTCTCCTCCATCTTTTAGCTATAGAACTTGTTGGAGACTTCATATCTCTCAACTCGGGTATTTGCTTGAAATATTAACTTCAACTCCTGGAACATCTCATATGGTCCATGACGTTCAAAACGTCTTTGAAGTCCTGATTCTAAGCCATTAAGCATGGTGCACTAAACTATCAAGTAGTCATCATATTGAGCTAGCCAAACGTTCATAACGTCTGCATCTGCTCCTGCAATAGGTCTGTCACCTAGCGGTGCATCAAGGACATAATTCTTCTGTGCAGCAATGAGGATAAACCTCAGATCACGGATCCAATCCGCATCATTGCTACTAACATCTTTCAACACAATTTTCTCTAGGAACATATCAAAATAAACACAGGGAAGCAACAACGCGAGCTATTGATCTACAACATAATTTGCAAAATACTACCAGGACTAAGTTCATGATAAATTTAAGTTTAATTAATCATATTACTTCAGAACTCCCACTTAGATAGACATCCCTCTAATCCTCTAAGTGATTACGTGATCCAAATCAACTAAACTATGTCCGATCATCATGTGAGATGGAGTAGTTTCATTGGTGAACATCACTATGTTGATCATATCTACTATATGATTCACGCTCGACCTTTCGGTCTCCGTGTTCCGAGGCCATATCTGTATATGCTTGGCTCATCAAGTATAACCTGAGTATTCCGCGTGTACAACTGTTTTGCACCCGTTGTATTTGAACGTAGAGCCTATCACACCCGATCATCACGTGGTGTCTCAGCACGAAGAACTTTCGCAACGGTGCATACTCAGGGAGAACACTTCTTGATAATTATTGAGAGATCATCTTAAAATGCTACCGTCAATCAAAGCAAGATAAGATGCATAAAAGATAAACATCACATGCAATCAATATAAGTGATATGATATGGCCATCGTCATCTTGTGCCTTTGATCTCCATCTCCAAAGCACCGTCATGATCACCATCGTCACCGGCGCGACACCTTGATCTCCATCGTAGCATCATTGTCGTCTCACCAACTATTGCTTCTATGACTATCGCTACCGCTTAGTGATAAAGTAAAGCATTACAGCGCAATTGCATTGCATACAATAAAGCGACAACCATATGGCTCCTGCCAGTTGCCGATAACTTGGTTACAAAACATGATCATCTCATACAATAAAATTTAGCATCATGTCTTGACCATATCACATCACAACATGCCATGCAAAAACAAGTTAGACGTCATCTACTTTGTTGTTGCAAGTTTTATGTGACTGCTACGGGCTTAAGCAAGAACCAATCTTACCTACGCATCAAAACCACAACGATAGTTTGTCAAGTTGGTATTGTTTTAACCTTTGCAAGGACCGGGCGTAGCCACACTCGGTTCAACTAAAGTTGGAGAAACTGTCACCCGCTAGCCACCTTTGTGCAAAGCACGTCGGGAGAACCGGTCTCGCGTAAACGTACGCGTAATGTCGGTCCGGGACGCTTCGTCCAACAACTCACTTGTGTTCTACTCGTGCATATAACATCAACACATAAAACCTAGGCTCGGATGCCATTGTTGGGGAACGTAGTAATTTCAAAAATTTCCTACGCACACGCAAGATCATGGTGATGCATAGCAACAAGAGGGGAGAGTGTTGTCTACGTACCCTCATAGACCGACAGCGGAAGCGTTAGCACAACGCGGTTGATGTAGTCGTACGTCTTCACGGCCCGACCGATCAAGCACCGAAACTACGACACCTCCGAGTTTTAGCACACGTTCAGCTCGATGACGATCCCCGGACTCCGATCCAGCAAAGTGTCGGGGAAGAGTTCCGTCAGCACGATGGCGTGGTGACGATCTTGATGTTCTACCGTCGCAGGGCTTTGCCTAAGCACCACTACAATATTATCGAGGATTATGGTGGAAGGGGGCACCGCACACGGCTAAGAAAATGATCACGTGGATCAACTTGTGTGTCTATGGGGTGCCCCCTGCCCCCGTATATAAAGGAGTGGAGGAGGGGAGGGTCGGCCCTCTCTATGGCACGCCCTAGGGGAGTCCTACTCCCACCGGGAGTAGGATTCCCCCTTTCCTAGTCCAACTAGGAGTCCTTCCATGTAGTAGGAGTAGGAGACAAGGAAGGGGAAGAGGGAAGAGAAGGAAGGAGGGGGCGCAGCCCCTCCCCCTAGTCCAATTCGGACTAGGCCTTGGGGGGCGCGCGGCCTGCCTCTCCCTCTCCCCTAAAGCCCAATAAGGTCATATACTTCTTCTCCCGTATTCCCGTAACTCCCCGGTACTCCGAAAAATACCCGAACCACTCGGAACCTTTCCGATGTCCGAATATAGTCGTCCAATATATCGATCTTTATGTCTCGACCATTTCGAGACTCCTCGTCGTGTCCCCGATCTCATCCGGGACTCCGAACTCCTTCAGTACATCAAAACTCATAAACTCATAATATAACTGTCATCGAAACCTTAAGCGTGCGGACCCTACGGGTTCGAGAACAATGTAGACATGACCGAGACACGTCTCCGGTCAATAACCAATAGCGGAACCTGGATGCTCATATTGGCTCCCACATATTCTACGAAGATCTTTATCGGTCAGACCGCATAACAACATACGTTGTTCCCTTTGTCATCGGTATGTTACTTGCCCGAGATTCGATCGTCGGTATCTCAATACCTAGTTCAATCTCGTTACCGGCAAGTCTCTTTACTCGTTTCGTAATACATTATCTCGCAACTAACTCATTAGTTGCAATGCTTGCAAGGCTTATGTGATGTGCATTATCGAGAGGGCCCAGAGATACCTCTCCGACAATCGGAGTGACAAATCCTAATCTCGAAATACGCCAACCCAAAATGTACCTTTGGAGACACCTGTAGAGCTCCTTTATAATCACCCGGTTACATTGTGACGTTTGGTAGCACACAAAGTGTTCCTCCGGTAAACGGGAGTTGCATAATCTCATAGTCATAGGAACATGTATAAGTCATGAAGAAAGCAATAGCAACATACTAAACGATCGAGTGCTAAGCTAACGGAATGGGTCAAGTCAATCACATCATTCTTCTAATGATGTGATCCCGTTAATCAAATAACAACTCTTTTGTTCATGGTTAGGAAACATAACCATCTTCGATTAACGAGCTAGTCTAGTAGAGGCATACTAGTGACACTCTGTTTGTCTATGTATTCACACATGTATTATGTTTCCGGTTAATACAATTCTAGCATGAATAATAAACATTTATCATGATATAAGGAAATAAATTATAACTTTATTATTGCCTCTAGGGCATATTTCCTTCACCAATATGAGCATCCAGGTTCCGCTATTGGTTATTGACCGGAGACGTGTCTCGGTCATGTCTACATAGTTCTCGAACCCGTAGGGTCCACACGCTTAAAGTTCTATGACAATCGGTATTATGAGTTTTTGTGTTTTGATGCACCGAAGGTAGTTCGGAGTCCGGGATATGATCACGAACATGACGAGGAGTCTCTAAATGGTCGAGACGTAAAGATCGATATATTGGACGACTATGTTCGGACACCAAAAGTGTTTCGGGAGGTTTCGGACATATACCGGAGTACCGGGGGGTTACGGAACCTTCCAGGGAGTATATTGGACCTAATGGGAGAAGAGGAGGGGCGGCCAGGGCAGCCCCCCTCCCCCTCTAGTCCGAATTGGACAAGGAGGGGGGCGGCGCCCCCTTTCCTTCTCTCCTTCTCTCCCTTCCTTCTCCTGTCCTACTCCTACTTGGAAGGGGGGAGTCTTACTCCCGGTGGGAGTAGGACTCCTCATGGGGCGCGCCATAGGAGGTCGGCCCCCTCCCCCCCTCCACTCCTTTATATACGGGGAGGGGGCACCCCTTGGAGACACAACAATTGATCATTGATCTTTTAGCCATGTGCGGTGCCCCCCTCCAGCATAATCCACCTCGGTCATATCGTAGCGGTGCTTAGGCGAAGCCCTGCGTCGGTAGCTTCATCAACACCATCACCACGCCGTCATGCTGACGAAGCTCTTCCCGGAAGCTCTACTGGATCATGAGTTCACGGGACGTCACCGAGCTGAGCGTGTGCTGAACGCAGAGGTGCCGTGCATTCGGTACTGAGGATCGGTCGATCGTGAAGATGTACGACTACATCAACCGCGTTGTTATAACGCTTCCGCTTACGGTCTACGAGGGTATGTAGACAACACTCTCCCCTCTCGTTGCTATGCATCACCATGATCTTGCGTGTGCGTAGGATTTTTTTTGAAATTACTACGTTCCCCAGTAGTATTAATATGCATAATGGATCTGAACATATGATCTTCCACCAAGTAAACCAACTAGCATCAACTACAAGGAGTAATCAACACTACTACTAACCCACAGGTACCAATATGAGGCTTTGGGACAAAGATTGGATACAAGAGATGAACTAGGGTTTGAGAGGAGATGGTGCTGGTGAAGATGTTGATGGAGATTGACCCCCTCCCGATGAGAGGATCGTTGGCGATGACGATGGTGATGATTTCCCCCTCCCGGAGGGAAGTTTCCCCAGCAGAACAGCTCCGTCGGATCCCTGAATTGGTTCCGCCAAGGTTCCGCCTCGTGGCGGCGGAGTTTCGTCCCATGAGCTAGCTTATGATTTTTTTCCTCGACGAAAGACTCCATATAGCCAAAGATGGGCATCAGAGGGCCACCGTGGGGCCCACGAGGCAGGGGGGCGCCCAAGGGGTAGGGTGCGCCCCCCACCCACATGGATGGTGGGTGGCCCCCCTCTGGTACTTCTTTCGCCCAATATTTTTTATATATTCTGAAACTTGCTCCCATGAAGTTTTAGGACTTTTGGAGTTGTGCAGAATAGGTGTCTAATATTTGCTCCTTTTCCAGCCCAGAATTCCAGCCGTCGACATTCTCCCTCTTCATGTAAACCTTGTAAAATAAGAGAGAATAGGCATAAGTATTGAAACATAATGTGCAATAACAGCCCATAATGCAATAAATATCGATATAGAAGCATGGTGCAAAATGGACGTATCATGGCCCTCCTCCTGTGTTTATTGACTCCAATATTTCTTAAATAATCCATAAAAAATCTCCGTAAAGTTTTAGCCCATTTGGAGTTGTGCAGAATAGGTGGCCTGACGTAGCTTTTCCAGGTCCAGATTTCCATCTGCCGAAATTCTCCCTCTTGGTGTGTTTCTTGTAAATTATGAGAGAAAAGGCATTAGAATTACTCCAAAAAGCATTATTATGGATAAAAACATTATAAATAACAGCAAGGAAACATGATGCAAAATGGATGTATCAACTCCCCCAAGCTTAGAGCTCGCTTGTCCTCAAGCAAAAACCGAAATCGAAAAACATGTCCACATGCTTTGAGAGAGAGGTGTCGATAAAAACAAAATATGGACATAGAAGCATCATGTTGGTTATTATAACAACAACAAGATTAAACAAAGGACTTTTATCATATACTTCCCATGAATAAGTAACAGTTCATCACATAATTGAAGTATAAAGCAAAAACTCTATTAGAAACCAACAAACTATGTTCTCAGTCAACTTTGCAACTACAATTCATCATCCTTTCAGGAAGAGTCACATGTCGGAGCCTTTAAAGCAAGTCCACATACTCAACCATCATATAGTATTCTATGATTGCTAACACTCACCTTGTACCCATGAACAAAACATTTCAACCAGACACATAGAAAGATAGGGGCTTATGATTTTGCCTCCCAACATACTCACCTCAAGGGTGATGTCAACATTAATAACTCATGCCATCTATATTCAACTGGACATATGTGCCTAGATCTTTCCTCACCACATGATTCTTGCCAAAAAGAGAAAAATAAAAGGAATAGAGAGAAAAACTTTGACTCTTTGCATAAAAGTAAAACATAGGCCCTTCGTAGAGGGAAGCAGAGGTTGCCATGCGCTTATTTGTTTGCATGCTCAACCCCTTAGTGCAAAAGAATGTCACGTTACATTGCCCCTTAAGATGACAACCTTTATTATGCAGTATGTCGCTTTTATTCATTATCATCCAAGTTCGTGCAACGCTCAATTTTCTCTTGCACTAAAATATCTCACATATTTAGAAGCAATTTTTATTGCCTTTTTGCACTGATGACAACTTACTTGAGGGATCTTGTTCAATCCCTAGGTAGGTATGGTGGACACTTTGAAAAATATTTGGGTTTAAGGGTTTTTGGATGCACAAGTAGTATCTCTACTTAGTACAGAATTTTTTGCTGGCAAAGATAGGGGGCAAACATCACATGTTAAAGGATCTATGACAATATGACTTCTATGTGAATATAATATTGGCATATAATATTTTGATGAGGGCTCACAATCACAAAAGATTTCTAGGATAGTATATCTATATGTGAATCTTCTCTTCCCTTATTAATTCTTTCATGAGTTGCATCATTGACTAATGCTATGCTTATCAATCTCTAATAAAATTTTCTTACTTATACTTTTCCTTATGTGGTGCTATCACTTACCATAGGATTAGTATATACTATTTTTCATTATCTCTATCCTTTATTTCTTTCTTTCTTTCTTGTTTCTTTTCTTTTCTTTATTTGCAACATGAGAGTAAAGAAAACAAAAACTCATACTAAACTTTATTATATAACTTGCACACAATTACAAGGATAGATCACTAAACAAACTTTCAAATAAGAAAGGATCGAACTAAACTTTATTTCATCTAAAAGCGAAAGATTGAACTAAGATAAATAAAAGCAAAAGGGTAGTGGGGGTGATACAATACCGGGGCATGCTACCTCTTGAGCTTGCGTTGGATTTCCCCGAAGAGGAAGGGATGATGCAGCAGAGTAGCGTAAGTATTTCCCTCAGTTTCTGAGAACCAAGGTATCAATCCAGTAGGAGGCCACGCTCAAGTCCCTCGTACCTGCACAAAACGATAGCTACTCGCAACCAACGCGATTAGGGGTTGTCAATCCCTTCACGGTCACTTAAGAGAGTGAAATCTGATAGATATAATATTTTTGGTATTTTTGGTATAAAGATGCAAAGTGAAAAGTAAAAGGCAAAGTAAAAAAAGCAAAACAAGATTAAAGTGATGGGGATTGATATGATGAGAATGGACCCGAGGGCCATAGGTTTCACTAGTGGCTTCTCTCAAGAGCATAAGTATTCTACAGTGGGTGAACAAATTACTGTTGAGCAATTGACAGAATTGACCATAGTTATGGGAATATCTAGGCATGATCATGTATATAGGCATCACGTCCGTGACAAGTAGACCGAAATGATTCTGCATCTACTACTATTACTCCACTCATCGACCGCTATCCAGCATGCATCTAGGGTATTAAGTTAAAAACAGAGTAACACCTTAAGCAAGATGACATGATGTAGAGAGATAAATTCATGCAATATGAAATAAACCCCATCTTGTTATCCTCGATGGCAACGATGCAATACGTGCCTTGCTGCCCCTTCTGTCACTGGGAAAGGACATCGCAAGATCGAACCCGAAGCTAAGCACTTCTCCCATGGCAAGAACTACCAATCTAGTTGGCCAAACCAAACGGATAATTCGAAGAGACTTGCAAAGATAACCAATCATACATAAAAGAATTCAGAGAAGATTCAAATATTATTCATAGATAGACTTGATCATAAACCCACAATTCATCGATCTCAACAAACACACCGCAAAAAGAAGATTACATCGAATAGATCTCCACAAGAGAGGGGGAGAACTTTGTATTGAGATCCAAAAAGAGAGAAGAAGCCATCTAGCTACTAACTATGGACCCGAAGGTCTAAGGTAAACTACTCACACTTCATCGGAGAGGCTATGATGATGTAGAAGCCCTCCGTGATGACGGCCCTCTCCGGCGGAGCTCCGGAACCGGCCCCAAGATGGGATCTTGTGGATACAAAAAGTTGCGGCGGTGGAATTAGGTTTTTGGCTCCTGTTCTGATCATTTGGGGGTACGTAGGTATATATAGGAGGAAGGAGTACGTCGGTGGAGCTCCGAGGGGCCCACGAGGCAGGGGGCGCGCCCCCCACCCTCGTGACCGCCTCTCTGATACCTTGGCGTAGGGTCCAAGTCTCCTGGATCACGTTCGGTGAGAAAATCACGTTCCCGAAGGTTTCATTCCGTTTGGACTCCGTTTGATATTCCGTTTCTTCGAAACACTAAAATAGGCAAAAAACAGCAATTCTGGGTTGGGCCTCCGGTTAATACGTTAGTCCCAAAAATAATATAAAAGTGGAAAATAAAGCCCAATATAGTCCAAAACAGTAGATAATATAGCATGGAGCAATAAAAAATTATAGATACGTTGGAGACGTATCAGGCATCCCCAAGCTTAATTCCTGCTCGTCCTCGAGTAGGTAAATGATAAAAAGAGAATTTTTGATGCGGAGTGCTACTTGGTATAATTTCAATGCAAATCTTCTTAATTGTGGTATGAATATTCAGATTAGGAAGATTCAAGAGAAAAGTTCATATTGACATAGAGAATAATAATACTTCAAGCAAACCAACAAAGCAATTATGTTTTCTCAAAGTAACATAGCCAAAGAAAGTTTATCCCTACAAAATCATATAGTTTAGTCATGCTCCATTTTCGTCACACAAGAATGCTCTCATCATGCACAACCCCGATGACAAGCCAAGCAATATTTTCATACCTTAATAATTTCAAACTCATAAACTTTCACGCAATACATGAGCGTGAGCCATGGATATAGCACTATGGGTGGAATAGAATGATGGGGGGTTATGTGGAGAAGAGAAAAAGGAGAAAGTCTAACATCAACGAGGCTAATCAATGGGCTATGGAGATGCCCATCGATTGATGTTAATGCAAGGAGTAGGGATTGCCATGCAAAACGGATGCACTAGAGCTATAAATGTATGAACGCTCAATAAAAGAAACTAAGTGGGTGTGCATCCAACTTGCTTGCCCACGAAGACATAGGGCACTTGAGGAGGCCCATTTTTGGAATATACAAGCCAAGTTCTATAATGAAAAATTCCCACTAGTATATGAAAGTGATAACTCAAGAGACTCTCTATATGAAAAACATGGTGCTACTTTGAAGCACAAGTGTGGAAAAGAGAAATAGTAGCATTGCCCCTTTTTATTTATTTTATTTTTTGGGGCCTTCTTTTTTTTCTTTGGCCTTTCTCCCCTTTTTTTGGGACAATGCTCTATTGAATGATGATCATCACACTTCTATTTATTTACAACTCAATGATTACAACTCGATACTAGAACAAAGTATGACTCTATATGGATGCCTCCGGCGGTGTACCGGGATATGCAATGAATCAAGAGTGACAAGTATGAAAAAATTATGAACGGTGGCTTTGCCACAAATACTATGTCAACTACATGATCATGCTAAGCAATATGACAATGATGAATATGTCATGATAAACTGGATGGTGGAAAGTTGCATGGCAATATATCTCGGAATGGCTATGTAAATGCCATAATAGGTAGGTATGGTGGCTGTTTTGAGGAAGATATAAGGAGATTTATGTGTGAAAGAACGTATCATATCACGGGGTTTGGATGCACCGGCGAAGTTTGCACCAACTCTCAATGTGAGAAAGGGCAATGCACGGTACCGTAGAGGCTAGCAATGATGGAAGGGTGAGAGTGCGTATAATCCATGGACTCAACATTAGTCATAAAGAACTCATATACTTATTGCAAAAATCCACGAGCCATCAAAAACCAAAGTATTATGCGCATGCTCCTAGGGGGATAGATTGGTAGGAAAAGACCATCGCTCGTCCCCGACCGCCACTCATAAGGAGGACAATCAAATAACACCTCATGTTTCAAATTTGTTACATAACGTTTACCATACGTGCATGCTACGGGACTTGCAAACTTCAACACAAGCACTTCTCAAATTCACAACTACTCAACTAGCATGACTTTGATATTATTACCTCCATATCTCAAAACAATTATCAAGCATCCAACTTTTCTTAGTATTCAACATACTCAAAAGAAAGTTTCACAAATCTTGAATACCAAGCATGTTATTATTAAGCAAATTACCATGCTATTAAGACTCTCAAAATAATTTAAGTGAAGCATTAGAGACTAATAGTTTATTTAAAACAAATCCACCACCGTGCTCTAAAAGATCTAAGTGAAGCACATAGAGCAAAATTATAATGCTCAAAAGATATAAGTGAAATACATGGAGCAAAACTACTTAGCTCAAAAAGATATAAGTGAAGCACATAGAGTATTCTATCAAATTCTAATTCATGTATGGCTCTCTCAAAAGGTGTGTACAACAAGGATGATTGTGGCACACTAACAACCAAAGACACAAATAATACAAGATGCTCCAAGCAAAACACATATCATGTTGGTGAATAAAAATATAGCTCCAAGTAAATTACCGATGGAAGTGGACGAAAGAGGGGATGCATTCCAGGGCATCCCCAAGCTTTGAATTTTTGGTGTCCTTTGATTATCATGGGGGTTCCATGGGCATCCCCAAGCTTAGGCTCTTGCCACTCCTTGTTCCATAATCCATCACAAGAATTCACCCAAAACTTGAAAACTTCACAACACAAAACTTAAAGTAGAAAACTCGTGAGCTCCATTAGCGAAAGAAAACAAAAGACCACTTCAAGGTACTGTAATAAACTCATTATTTATTTATATTGGTGTTAAACCTACTGTATTCCAACTTATCTATGGATTATAAACTATTTTATTAACCATAGATTCATCAAAATAAGCAAACAACACACGAAAAACAGAATCTGTCAAAAACTGAACAGTCTGTAGTAATCTGTAGCTAGCGCAAGATCTGGAACCCCAAAAATTCTAAAATAAATTGCTGGACGTGATGAATTTATCTATTAATCATCTTCAAAAATAATTAACTAAATATCACTCTTCAAATAAAAATGACAGCAGTTCTCGTGAACGCTAAAGTTTCTGTTTTTTACAGCAAGTTCAACAAGACTTTCCCCAAGTCTTCCCAACGGTTCTACTTGGCACAAACACTAATTAAATACAAAAAAACACAACCAAAACAGAGGCTAGATAGTTTATTTATTACTAAACAGGAGCAAAAAGCAAGGAATAAAAATAAAATTGGGTTGCCTCCCAACAAGCGCTATCGTTTAACGCCCCTAGCTAGGCATAAAAGCGAGGATAGATCTAGGTATTGCCATCTTTGGTTTTAGAGAAAAAGAGAGCAAACTTGTTATCTATGGAATTAATCTTTCTATTTTGACAGAGTACATGTCCATTAATGGTAGAAGAAAGATTAAGAATGTTGCGGAAATTGGCATCTAGGCTAGCTTTTATCTCTTTAATAGATTTGTTTTGGTAAGAAAGCAAGAGAGATGTGATTTCAGTTTTCTCATTAATGGGGTGCCCAAATATAGTTTTCATCCTCTCATAGGTATCTATGGGGTCCCCTTCAAGAAAACCCCCTCGAAAATAGAATCTAAAACTTGTTTGAACGAAGCGGGTAGCCCAACATAAAAGCTTTTTAAGTAAACCTCAATTTGATATTGGGGTACATAGCTAGCCCGGATCCTTAATAGCCTATCCCAAGCATCTTTCAAAGATTCATCAAGTAAATAACAAAAAATTCCAGAATCATCTTCATCAAAATTACTAAGGTTCTCATTGATAACTCCGGCAAGTTGTTCTATAGCATTCCGATTTGTGAGTTTAGATAAGATAGCAGGATTGTCTAAAGCACTAGAACTTTGGAGAGAACCCCCAACTATTTTTGGTTCTGACATGGCGAGGGAAAAGAGGCAAACATAAAAAGAGAGGGGGGATAGATAGAGAGGGTGAATAAAACGGCAAGGGTGAAGTGGGGGAGAGGAAAACGAGAGGCAAATGGCAAATAATGTAATGCGAGAGATAGGGATTGTGATGGGTACTTGGTATGTTGACCTTTTGCGTAGACTCCCCGGCAACGGCGCCAGAAATCCTTCTTGCTACCTCTTGAGCTTGCGTTGGATTTCCCCGAAGAGGAAGGGATGATGCAGCAGAGTAGCATAAGTATTTCCCTCAGTTTTTGAGAACTAAGGTATCAATCCAGTAGGAGGCCACGCTCAAGTCCCTCGTACCTGCACAAAACGATAGCTACTCGCAACCAACGCGATTAGGGATTGTCAACCCCTTCACGGTCACTTACGAGAGTGAGATCTGATAGATATAATATTTTTGGTATTTTTGGTATAAAGATGCAAATTGAAAAGTAAAAGGCAAAGTAAAAAGCAAAACAAGATTAAAGTGATGGAGATTGATATGATGAGAATAGACCCGGGGGGCATAGGTTTCACTAGTGGCTTCTCTCAAGAGCATAAGTATTCTATGGTGGGTGAACAAATTACTGTTGAGAAATTGACAGAATTGAGCATAGTTATGGGAATATCTAGGCATGATCATGTATATAGGCATCACGTCCGTGACAAGTAGACCGAAACGATTCTGCATCTGCTACTATTACTCCACTCATCGACCGCTATCCAGCATGCATCTAGAGTATTAAGTTAAAAGCAGACTAACGCCTTAAGCAAGATGACATGATGTAGAGAGATAAATTCATGCAATATGAAATAAACCCCGTCTTGTTATCCTCGATGGCAACGATGCAATACGTGCCTTGCTGCCCCTTCTGTCACTGGGAAAGGACACCGCAAGATCGAATCCAAAGCTAAGCACTTCTCCCATGGCAAGAACTACCAATCTAGTTGGCCAAACCAAACGGATAATTCGAAGAGACTTGCAAAGGTAACCAATCATACATAAAAGAATTCAGAGAAGATTCAAATATTATTCATAGATAGACTTGATCATAAACCCACAATTCATCGGTCTCAACAAACACACCGCAAAAAGAAGATTACATCGAATAGATCTCCACAAGAGAGGGGGAGAACTTTGTATTGAGATCCAAAAAGAGAGAAGAAGCCATCTAGCTACTAACTGTGGACCCGAAGGTCTGAGGTAAACTACTCACACTTCATCGGAGAGACTATGATGATGTAGAAGCCCTCCGTGATGACGGCCCTCTCCGGCGGAGCTCCGGAACAGGCCCCAAGATGGGATCTCGTGGATACAAAAAGTTGCGGCGGTGGAATTAGGTTTTTGGCTCCTGTTCCGATCGTTTGGGGGTACATAGGTATATATAGGAGGAAGGAGTACGTCGGTGGAGCTCCGAGGGGCCCATGAGGCAGGGGGCGCGCCCCCCACCCTCGTGACCGCCTCTCTGATGCCTTGGTGTAGGGTCCAAGTCTCCTGGATCATGTTTGGTGAGAAAATCACGTTCCCGAAGGTTTCATTCCGTTTGGACTCCATTTGATATTTCATTTCTTCAAAACACTAAAATAGGCAAAAAAAACAGCAATTCTGGGCTGGGCCTCCGGTTAATATGTTAGTCCCAAAAATAATATAAAAGTGGAAAATAAAGCCCAATATAGTCCAAAACAGTAGATAATATAGCATGGAGCAATCAAAAATTATAGATACGTTGGAGACGTATCAGGGCACCTCCCTCAAGCTTGGCGGAAGCCAAGGGGAGTGCCCATACCCGATACTCAATTCCCCTTTTGGTGGTGAGGAAGATAATGGTGGTGGTGAAGGAGAGATCTTGTCCTCGGATTTCCATGGCAGTGGCCCAATAGGTTTGTCAAAAAACAGCAAGAAAAGAGAACAGAGGATTTCTCCGCGATATGGTGGTTAACAGGTTCGGTAAGTTTATATAGATTTTTAACCTTGTAGGGCAAGTTCATGGAAGAAAACGGAATACGGGAGGTGTCCCAGGTGGGCACAACCCACCTGGGCGCGCCGCCCTGGTGTATTATGTCCACCAGGGGACGCTTCCTGGTAGTTTCTTTATTCCTACAATTCTAAGATATTCCAAAACTGATAAAAAATATTTTTGCAGATTTTCCGGAGTCCGTTTACTTACCGTATCACGTACCTCCTTATTTTCACGATTCTGGAGTGTTCCAAAAGGACTCTTTTATGTGTTCTTCCGGTGTCAAGGTTTGGATAATATTGCTTTCAACATTAATAGGCGTACCTAAGATATAATGCCTTATTCGTTGCCCGTTGACAACCTTCGGGTTAGTGCCTTCGAAATTATTTATTTTGATTGCACCAGACCGGTAAACCTCCTTGATGACATATGGGCCTTCCCATTTCGAGAGGAGCTTCCCTGCAAAGAATCTAAAACGAGAGTTGTACAAAAGAACATATTCTCTGACTTTAAACTCACATTTTCGAATTCTTTTGTCATGCCATCTTTTAACCTTTTCTTTGAATAGCTTTGCATTTGCATAAGCTTGGGTTCTCCACTCATCTAATGAGCTTATATCAAATAACGTCTTTTCTCCAGCAAGTTTGAAATCATAGTTGAGTTCTTTAACTGCCCAATATGCTTTATGTTCTAACTCAAGAGGCAAATGACAAGCCTTTCCATAAACCATTTTATAAGGAGACATACCCATAGGATTTTTATATGTTGTCCTATAAGCCCAAAGTGCATCATCTAATTTCTTAGACCAATTCTTCCTGGACCTATTAACAGTCTTTTGCAAAATTAATTTTATTTCTCTATTGCTAAGTTCAACTTGACCACTAGACTGAGGATGATAAGGTGAAGCAATTCTATGGTTAACATCATACTTAGCAAGCATCTTACGGAAAGCACCATGAATAAAGTGTGAACCACCATCAGTCATTAAATATCTAGGGACTCCAAACCTTGGGAAAATAACTTCCTTAAGCATTTTAATAGAGGTGTTGCGATCAGCGCTACTAGTTGGAATAGCTTCTACCCATTTAGTAACATAATCAACAGTAACCAAAATATGTGTATACCCATTAGAGGAAGGAAAATGTCCCATGTAATCAAATCCCCAAACATCAAATGGTTCAATGATATGTCTCCAACGTATCTACTTTTCCAAACACTTTTCCCCTTGTTTTGGACTCTAACTTGCAATATTTGAATGGAACTAACCCGGACTGACGCTGTTAATAGAATTGCCATGGTGTTATTTTTGTGCAGAAATAAAAGTTCTCGAAATGACCTGAAAATCAATGGAGAATATTTTTGGAATATATAAAAAATACCGGCGAAAGAATCAAGGCCAGGGGGCCCACACCCTGTCCACGAGGGTGGGGGCGCGCCTACCCCCTGGGCGCGCCCCCTGCCTCGTAGGCCCCCTGGTGCTCCACCGACCTCAACTCCAACTCCATATATTCACGTTCAGGGAGAAAAAAATCAGAGAGAAGGATTCATCGCGTTTTACGATATGGAGCCGCCGCCAAGCCCTAAACTCTCTCGGGAGGGCTGATCTGGAGTCCGTTCGGGGCTCCGGAGAGGGGAATCTGTTGCCATCATCATCATCAACCTTCCTCCATCACCAATTTCATGATGCTCACCGCCGTGCATGAGTAATTCCATTGTAGGCTTGCTGGACGGTGATGGGTTGGATGAGATTTATCATGTAATCGAGTTAGTTTTGTTAGGGTTTGATCCCTAGTATCCATTATGTTCTGAGATTGATGTTGCTATGACTTTGCTATGCTTAATGCTTGTCACTAGGGCCCGAGTGCCATGATTTCAGATCTAAACCTATTATGTTTTCATGAATATATGTGAGTTATTGATCCTATCTTGCAAGTCTATAGTCACCTATTATGTGTTATGATCCGTTAACCCCGAAGTGACAATAATCGGGATACTTACCGGTGATGACCGTAGTTTGAGGAGTTCATGTATTCACTATGTGTTAATGCTTTGGTCTGGTACTCTATTAAAAGGAGGCCCTGATATCCCTTAGTTTCCAATAGGACCCCGCTGCCACGGGAGGGTAGGACAAAAGATGTCATGCAAGTTCTTTTCCATAAGCATGTATGACTATATTCGGAATACATGCCTACATTACATTGATGAACTGGAGCTAGTTCTTTGTCACCTATGTTATAATTGTTGCATGAGTGATCGCATCTGACATAATTATCCATCACTGATCCAATGCCTATGAGCTTTTCACATATTGATCTTTGCTTAGTTACTTTTTCGTTGCCACTGTTAGAATCACTACAAAACTGCTACTGTTACTTTTGCTACCGTTACCGCTACTATCATATTACTTTGCTACTAAATACTTTGCTGCAGATATTAAGTCTTTCAGGTGCGGTTGAATTGACAACTCAATTGTTAACACTTGAGAATATTCTTTGGCTCCCCTTGTGTCGAATCAATAAATTTGGGTTGAATACTCTATCCTCGAATTTTTTTGCAACCCCCTATACTTGTGGGTTATCATTCAACAACAAGAGAATAGGTCATAGGAATTTATTGACGCTTACCAATATTACCTATTCTTTGGCATTCATCACAAGATGAGACATACTTACGAGCATCCTTGAAGAGAGTAGGCTAATAAAATCCAGACTGCAATACCTTATGAGCGGTTCTATCTCTAGCATGATGCCCTTCATAAGCTTCAGAGTGACATTTCCATAGGATTTGTCCCTGTTCATGCTCAGGTACACAACATCTAATAATACCATCTAATCCTTCTTTATAAAGATGCGGGTCATCCCAAAAGTAATGTCTTAAATCATAGAAGATTTTTTTTCTTTTGTTGATACGTAAAGCTAGGTGGCAAATATTTAGCAACAATGTAATTAGCATAGTCATCATACCAAGGAGTACCATTAGCAACATTTATTGCAGCTAATTTCTCATCAGGAAAACTATCATCAATAGGAAGTGGGTCATCAAGCACATTTTCAAGCCTAGACAAGTTATCAGCTACGGGGTTCTCAGGTCCTTTTCTATCAATAATATGCAAATCAAATCCTTGTAACAAGAGAACCCAATGAATAAGTCTAGGTTTAGCATCTTTCTTTTCCATAAGATATTTAATAGCATCATGGTATGTGTGAACAATTACTTTGGAATCAACAATATAAGGTCTAAACTTATCACAAGCAAACACCACTGCTAAGAATTCTTTTTCAGTAGTAGCATAATTTCTTTGAGCACTATCTAGAGTTTTGCTAGCATAATGAATAACATTCAATTTCTTATTAACTATTTGTCCTAGAACAGCACCAACAACATAGTCACTAGCATCACACATAATTTCAAAAGGCAAATTCCAATCAGGTGGTTGAACTATAGGTGTATTAATTAAAGCTTTCTTAAGTGTTTCAAAGACTTCAAGACAATCATCATCAAAGACAAAAGGAATATCCTTTTGCCAAAGATTAGTGTGTTGCCTATAAATTTTAGAAAAGTCTTTGATAAATCTCCTATAGAAACCAGCATGACCTAGGAAACTACGAATACCTCTGATGTCCTTGGGACATGGCATTTTCTCAATAACATCAACCTTAGCTTGGTCCACTTCAATACCCTTTTTAGAAATTTTATGACCCAAGACAATGCCTTCATTTACCATAAAGTGGCACTTCCCCCAATTCAAGACAAGATTTGTTTATTCACATCTCTGCAAAACTCGATCAAGATTGGTTAAACAGTCGTCAAAAGATTTCCCATAAACAGAAAAGTCATCCATGAAAACCTCAACAATCTTTTCACAAAAGTCAGAGAATATAGCCATCATGCATCTTTGAAAGGTAGCATGTGCATTACATAAACCAAAAGGCATACGTTTATAAGCATAGGTTCCAAAAGGACAAGTAAAAGTGGTCTTTTCTTGATCAGGTTGAGAAACAGGTATTTGCGAGAAGCCAGAATATCCATCAAGGAAACAAAAATGTGTGTGCTTAGATAATCTTTCAAGTATTTGGTCAATAAAAGGCAAAGGGTAATGATCTTGTCTAGTAGCTTTATTTAATTTTCTAGAATCAATTACCATTCTATAGCCTGTAACAATTCTTTGTGGAATAAGTTCATTCTTGTCATTAGGAACAACAGTTATACCTCCCTTCTTAGGGACACAATAAACACGACTTACCCATCTACTATCTGCTATTGGATAAATTATACCTGCTTCCAGAAGTTTTAATATTTCCGTTCTTACCACCTCTTTCATCTTCGGATTTAACCGTCATTAGTGGTCAACAACGGTTTAGCATCAGGTTCCATATTAATTTTGTGCTGACATAGAGCGGGACTAATGCCCTTTAAATCATCAAGAGTATATCCAATAGCATCTCGGTGCTTCCTTAGAACTTTCAATAATCTTTCTTCTTCATGTTCTGAAAGGTTAGCACTAATAATAACATGATATATCTTCTTTTCATTAAGATAATCATATTTCAAAGTGTCTGACAATTGTTTTAATTCAAACATAGGATCACCCTTAGGTGGAGGAGGACCTCCAAGAGTTTCAACATGCAAATTGTGCTTAAGCAGAGGACATTGTTCAAAGAAAATATTATCTATTTCATTTCTTTCGTGCATATGTAAATCATTCTCATGGTCTAGTAAATATTGTTCTAAAGGATCAGTAGGTGGCACAACAATAGAAGAAATACCAATTAATTCATCCTTACTAGGCAATTCTTTTTCATGATGGTTCCTACTAAACTTGGAAAAATTAAACTCATGAGACTCATCACCAAAGCTAACACCCACAGTTTGTTTCTGACAATCTATCTTAGCATTAACGGTGTTCAAGAAAGGTCTACCAAAGATAATGGGACAAAAGTCATCTTGTGGGGAACCAAGAACAAGAAAATCAGTAGGGTATTTTATTTTCACGCATAAGACTTCAACATCTGTAATAATCCCACAAGGTGGTATGGTGTCTCTATTTGCAAGTTTAATAGTGACATCTATGTCTTCTAACTTTGTAGGTGCTATGTCTTCCCTAATTTCTTGATATAACTTGTAAGGAATATCACTCACACTAGCACCCATGTCACATAAACCATGATAACAGTGATCCCCTATTTTAATTGAAATAACAAGCATGCCAACAACAGGTCTGTGTTTATCTTTTCCATCAGGTTTAGCAACTCTAGCATCTTCTTCACAGAAGTAGATAACATGCCCATCCACATCTTCTTCCCAGAGATCTTTAACCATAGAAATATTAGGTTCAACTCTAATTTGTTCATCTAGTTTAGGTGTTCTAACAGAGCTTTTGTTAACCACAATTGAAACTTTAGCATGTTCCTTTATCCTAACAGGAAAAGAAGGTTTCTCAAAATAAGCAGTAGGAACAACTGGATCAACATTATAAAGTATAGTTTCTTCTGTAACTGGTACCAGTTCTTTAATTTCTTATTTAATAGGTGGTTGATATCTAATCCACTTCTCTTTAGGGAGTTCAACATGAGTAGCAAAAGATTCACAAAAGGAGGCTACTATCTCAGAGTCAAGTCCGTATTTAGTGCTAAACATTTGAAAAGCATCGGTATCCATAAAAGATTTCACACAGTCATACTTAAGTTTGGTACCTGACTCTTTACCTTCATCGAGTTCCCAATCTTCAGAGTTGCGTTTAATTCTTTCCAAAAGATCCCACCGGAATTCAATAGTCTTCTTCATAAAAGAACCAGCACAAGAAGTATCAAGCATGGTTTGATCATTACGAGAAAGCCGAGCATAGAAATTCTGGATAATAATTTCTCTTGAGAGCTCATAATTGGGGCGTGAATATAACATTGACTTAAGCCTCCCCCAAGCTAGAGCAATACTTTCTCCTTCACGAGGCCAAAAATTGTAGATATAATTCCGATCACGATGAACTAGATGCATAGGATATTTTTTTTGGTGAAACTCAAATTTCAAATGATTCCAATTCCATGATCCAATATCATCACATGGCCTATACCATGCCGATGCTTTTCCCTTCAAAGATAAAGGGAAAACCTTTCTCATCACCTCATCTCCGGGTAAACCTGCAAGCTTAAACAATCCACAAATTTGTTCCACATATATCAAGTGCATATCAGGATGTTCAGTTCCATCTCCTGCATAAGGATTAGCTAGCAGTTGTTCTATCATACCCGAAGGAAATTCATATTCAATATTTTTAGTAGGTGTTGTAGGTTGAGGAGCAATTAATTGTGGTTCTAGACGAGGTGAAGATACCCCGAACATACCCCTCAAATGATTGTTTTCCCTAGTAACAAGTGACAATAAATTTTAGCACACTATATAAATGTTTCCTTACCGAATTCCACCTACCAGAAGCGCCTCACTCCCCGGCAACGGCGCCAGAAAATAGCCTTGATGACCCACAAGTATAGGGGATCAATTGTAGCTCTTTTCGATAAGTAAGAGTGTCGAACCCAATGAGGAGCAGAAGGAAATGACAAGTAGTTTTCAGTAAGGTAGTGTCTGCAAGTGCTGAAATTGTAAGTAGCGAGTAGTTTGATAGCAAGATAGTTTGTAATGAGCAAGTAACGATAATAGTAAAAAGTATGCAGCAAGGTAACCCAATCCTTTTGAGACAAAGGACATGCCAAAACGGTTTCTTATAATAAGCAAAGCGTTCTTGAGGGTACACGGGAATTTCATCTAGTCACTTTCATCATGTTGGTTTGATTTGTGTTCGCTACTTTGATAATTTGATATGTGGGTGGACCGGTGCTTAGGTGCTGTTCTTACTTGAACAAACCTCCTACTTATGATTAACCCTCCCGCAAGCATCCGCAACTACGAGAAAAGTATTAAGGATAAATCCTAACCATAACATTAAATTCTAGGATCCAATCGGTCCCTTGCGGAATAGTGCATAAACTGGGGTTTAAGTTTCTGTCGCTCTTGCAACCCACCATCTCTTTACTACTCCACAATGCATCCCCTTAGGCCCAAATATGGTGAAGTGTCATGTAATCGACGTTCACATGACACCACTAAGGGAATCACGACATACATACTATCAAAATATCAAACACGTATCAAATTCACATGATTACTTGTAACATGGTTTATCCCATGACCTCAAGAACAAAACTAACTACTCGCAATCTACAAACATGCTCATGATCAGAGGGGTATTAATATGCATAAAGAATCTGAACATATAATCTTCCACCAAATAAACCATATAGTAATCAACTACAAGATGTAATCAACACTACTAGTCACCCCCTAGCAACAATCTATAGTTCCGATAAAAAGATTGAATATAAGAGATGAACTAGGGTTTGAGATGAGATGGTGTCGGTGAAGATGTTGATGGAGATTGTCCTCCCCAAGATGGGAGAGTTATTGGTGATGATGACGATGATTTCCCCCTCCGGAAGGGAAGTTCCCCTGGCAGAATCGCTCCACCGAAGGGCAAAAGTGCTCCTGCCTAACTTCCGCCTCGAGGCAGCGGCGCTTCATCCCGAAAGTCCTCCCCTTATTTTTTCTAGGTCAAAATCACTTATATACCAAAAGATGGGCACCGGAGATGGGCCGAGGAGGCTACAACCCACCAGGGCGCGCCAGGGGGGCCTGGCGCGCCCAGGTGGTTGTGCCCACCTGGTGGCCCTCATCTAGTGTTTATTGACTCCAATATTTCTTAAAAGATCCATAAAAGTTCTCCGCAAAGTTTTAGCCCATTTGGAGTTGTGCAGAATAGGTGGCCTGACGTAGCTTTTCCAGGTCCAGATTTCCATCTGCCAGAATTCTCCCTCTTGGTGTGTTCCTTGTAAATTATGAGAGAAAAGGCATTAGAATTACTCCAAAAAGAATTATTATGGATAAAAACATTATAAATAACAGCAAGGAAACATGATGCAAAATGGACGTATCACGTAGCTAGTCGGAGTTCTTTGCTTGATGTCCTCCACTACAACCTTGCAATCCGAGGCAATATGAATCCTGTGGAGGTTGAGATCTTCAGCAAGGGCTAGAGCCTCTCGAACTGCTAAAGCTTCGAGATTTGGTGGGTCACTGATTCCCTTGATAACAATAGCTAATGCTCCCTGGAAAAGGCCAGATTGATCCTGACATATTGCAGCAGCAACTCCACGTCCTCGGTTGGGTCCGACCGCCGCATCGACATTTATTTTGGCACACATACTCGGCGGCGGGATCCATTGTGTAGGCCTGACCATTTGAGGTTTCGCTTGGGCATTTTCCGCCCCTGCAATGATCTGTAAATCGGCCATGTATGCTAGGATGAACTGATTAATTGCTTAAGGGCTCTGAAAAACATCCTCATAAATAGCATTGCGCCTAGCTCTCCAAGCATCCCAAAGTGTGACCACCAGAAGCATGAAATCCTTTTGAGGTAGTTGATCATGCATCGCAAATAACCAGTTTTTTGCATTAGGATCCGTGTTCAGGCTCAAGTGTTGTACCAACTCCTCTTCAGAAAGCGCCCATATGCACCTCGACATAGTACACTTCAAAAGAGCATGCCTCCATGAATCTTCCCTCCCACACAAAGCACATAGGTGGGTGTCAGACATATGGTGGTGGTCTAGCAGATCCACCGTCGACATTGAATGCCTTGCAAGGCACCATAGGAATACCTTGAGTTTAGACGGGACCTTGATGTGCCATAGCATAGTCCAATTGCTGCGATTCGAGCTCAGCATGGAGCCCCCCGGATATTCTTCCAGCCAATTCCCTCTGTGTTTCCTCGTGTTCAACACCACCCGATATGTAGACTTGACAGAAAACTTTCCGTCCCTCTCGGCAGCCCATGCCCAAAAGTCGTAAACAACTCTAGTACATATAGATATTGCCATGATAGCCTTAGCATCAAAAGAGATGAAAGTGGCCCGAATCAGCTCTTCCTTCCATGACGCAGTGGTCATATCATAAGTTCATATACCATCTGAGGTGGATTGGGCATTAACACTGTTATCAGTCTCAAATGTCCAGTCCTCTATAGCCGGTTAGACCTCCATATTTGAGCAATAGATAAACTGAAATAAGCTGCCCCTACCCAGTTTATTCTGAAAACCCAACCATTTTTACTTTCTAGAAGCCTATATTAAAAATATTTTTGTTTGGGCTTCTAAAATAAGCTAACCCCAGAAAGCCGAACTGCCGTTAGGCCCAGTTTTTTTGGGTGATTCCCTCCTCAGATTCTCTCAAAATCGTCATTCAATTTTTTTTGGACAACGCTAACGCCCACACATATGGTGGGAGCCAAACCCACCCACACGCCCTATAGCACACAGACTACGACATGTCACTGCATGCATGCATGTGGAAATCTTTTTGGATTTTCTGTTTTTAAAATGTTTTATCTCTTAAATGAAAATCCGATTGAAGATCCATTTTCACCATTAAATCCCTCGCGACGAGATCTTCGAAACTAGATCTCATATCAATATATTTTGACAAAAAAAATTTGGTTAAAAGTTGTCGTGTCTATTGCACATGAATTACCATGATGTTTACGCTGAAGTTGGCATGATATGTTTCAGCTATTTTCTTCTACATTTAAAAGTAAATTTTGACATATTATAAAATGGGGAATTAAGAAATTAGACTTGCCATGCACCATAAATTAAAATTGCCATGATACATGCACTTAATATTGTCATGGTTCAGACAAAAAAATATTTTCATGGTCAAAATACTGGAATTGCCATCATCGAAAAACTAAAATTGCCATGATTACAAACTAAAATTGCCACATGGAAACTTTAGTTTAAACACTATGGCAACTACAGTGTAAACATCATTGTAACTTTTGGGCAAAAAAATGCGTCGAAACATATCAACATGGGGTCTAGTTTTGAAGATCTCGTCGAGACGGATTTAATGGTGAAAACAAATTTTTAATTCGCTTTTTTAATTAGAAGATAAAACATTTTTAAGATGAAAATCAAAAAGATTTCTGCTGATGTCATATGTTCATACGTGGCAAAATGAGTGGTGATGGAGGCGTGTGGGCGATGTGCAAACGCTCACACGTGTGGGCGTTAGTTTTTTCGTTGTTTTTGGAATCCGATAACTGCCACACGTGTTGGCGTTAAGGAATTTGTCCACACGTTCTGTGTGGTGCCTAAGAGGACCAGCCCACACATCTGTGTGTGGGCAAAACAATTAGCGCCCACACGCCTCTTTTTTGCTCCCAGTCCCTCTTACACGCGTGTGTGTGGGCGAAATAGATAACGCCCACACACGCGGTACGTCAGGCCTTGTACCTCGTGGTCCCGCACGCCCCACGTGACACGCGCGCCCCGCAGTTGCCATGGGCCGGACCATTGTCCATGTTCGTTTAAGTGCAGTTGCCATGTCGCTGAACTACGGTTGCCATGTCGGACAACTACAATTGCCATGTTTGCTCAACTGCAGTTGCCATCTCAGGTCAAAGTTCCAAATTGCCATTTTTTAGACAACTACAGGTGTTGCCATGTGTGGTCTGGTCTACTGCAGTTGCCATGATTTCAAAACTTTAGGAGTTGCCACCTACTAACACTAGGCAGTTGCCATGTAGCGCTACAAAAAAAGTCATGGCAAAAAACGTGTTCGGGTAAAAAGAGAGAGTTGCCATGTGCTCACAAGCATGCTAGGGCAGTTGCCATCTAAAAAAAAGAGTTGCCATCTACTTACGTGCACGCTAGGTAAGTTTGCCATGTACCATGCAAAACATATGGCAACTGACATGTTCGGGTAAAAAAAGAGTTGCCATCTGCTTGCAATCATACTAGGGCAGTTGCCATGTACAACACTAGGCATTTGCCATGTAGCGCTACAAAAAAGGCATGGCAAAAAACATGTTCGGGTAAAAGAGAGAGTTGCCATGTGCTCACAAGCATGCTAGGGTAGTTGCTATTTAAAAAGAAAGAGTTGCCATCTGCTTACGTGCACGCTAGGGCAGTTTGCCATGTACCATGCAAAACATATGGCAACTGACATGTTAGGGTAAAAAAAGAGAGTTGCCATCTGCTTGCAATCATACTAGGGCATTTGCCATGTACACTGCAAAACGCATGGCAACTGGCAGCTTGGGTGTGGGAGAGGAGGCAGGTGTGTGGGCGAGATGGAAAACGCCCACACACTAGCCCTTGTGCGTGACTGAAAACTGGTGTGTGGGCGAACTGCTAAACGCCCACACACCGGCCCCTCCATGTGGTAAAACGGATGTGTGGGCGACCTCTCTCACACACCACACACGCGAGTTGTCCTACGTGGCATACAAAATCAGCTAATTCATGCCAAGATTCGTGCAGAAGTTACTGGACGGTGATGGAGGCGTGTGGACGAGTTGGTTAACGCCCACACGTGTGGGTGTTAACATTTTCGTTTTTTTACAATCCTATCTAGTGAACGTCTAATTAGATATACTAGCAAAAGGGCCCGTGCGTTGCAACGGGAGAAAAATGCCCGAGAATCAGTCTCTCTTTTCTTAGTGAAAAATTCTTTCATGGTCAATGCTAATGTGTATTTCCAGGCAGGTTCATGATGTTCAGATCATAGGATGTTTCATAACGTATAACACAGAGGTCATTGCTAGAAATTTTAATTACAAAAAATAACTTCTTTTAGGATTTGTATTGTGTTTCTGGGATTAGAAGTATATGAAAATAACTATATTAGCATACATATGTATTGGCTGAGAAAGTAACAAAAAATAAGGGAAAGAGTTTAGTCCACATATGTATGTTTATGCACAAAAACTAGGAAAGTTGTTGTGATAACGTAGGCATAACAACAGGAGTTCTATACCAACATGGGTGTGTACTAACATTCAGAATGCATGGAAAAATGAATAGCTACAACAGTTAGGCCACAAAATTCACTCAAACTGAATAAAGCTACTTTTGAGAGCAAATAAAGTACTTTTAAGCTCCTCAATTGACCTCTCCAATAGCTTGACTTCTTCATCCTTCTCCTTTCATCAAAGAGGAGCCCTTGATTGGGTCATATCTGCTTGAGAAGTACGTATATGCAAAGAAGGACAATCTGACCAACGTAGTCATGGGCCACTCCAATGTACAAAGCAGAGCACACAACTCTGTCTTCAATCTTACAATGTCGTGAACCTTGACCGGCGGACATTGGTGATGCCATCGGTGGCGGTGGCGGTGTGGTATACCGTTAACTGGTGAAGGACGCACCAACCAGTGTCTCCAGAACACCTTCAACACTGCAGGACGATGGAAAAAATGACCGTGGCGAAAGCCACAAACACATAACCCAACAGGCACTCACCATAGGCAAACTTCTTGACATGCTTGGTGCTGCAGCTAATGCCTTGAGCTCTATAATTGTAGTGCATAAATGTAGAGACACAAATGTTAGGCATAAATTGGTTGGTCTTTCATCTATCAACAACTGATAAAATCTGGCCACTTGGAAGTTGTAAACATACAGGCAGAGGCGCATAAGGTGGACTTCCGAGTTTCTTTTCTGCTTCTTCTTTGTAAGGCTAAACTCCATTTTCTAGAGGAGCAAATGATGTACAGGTTTTCAGCCACAATTGATAATCCTTTAAACATGTTTTGTTTTACAGAACAGAAAAATGACCAAGATATCCTGGGAACTTGATGGTGTGTTTTGTTACTATAGAATAGTGATGTCTACTACACAACCTTCTTCTTGTACACGTTGTTGGGCCTCCAAGTGCAGAGTTTGTAGGACAGTAGCAAATTTCTCTCAAGTGGATGACCTAAGGTTTATCAATCCGTAGGAGGCGTAGGATGAAGATGGTCTCTCTCAAGCAACCCTGCAACCAAATAACAAAGAGTCTCTTGTGTCCCCAACACACCCAATACAATGGTAAATTGTATAGGTGCACTAGTTCGGCGAAGAGATGGTGAAACAAGTGGTATATGGATGGTAGATAAAGGTATTTGTAATCTGAAATTATAAAAACAGCAAGGTAATGAATGATAAAAGTGAGCGTAAACGGTATTGCAATGCGTGGAAATAAGGCCTAGGGTTCATACTTTCGCTAGTGTAAGTTCCCTCAACAATACTAACATAATTGGATCACATAACTATCCCTCAACATGCAACAAAGAGTCACTCCAAAGTCACTAATAGCGGAGAACGAACGAAGAGATTATGGTAGGGTACGAAACCACCTCAAAGTTATTCTTTCCAATCAATCCGTTGGGCTATTTCTATAAGTGTCATAAACAGCCCTAGAGTTCGTACTAGAATAACATCTTAAGACACAAATCAACCAAAACCCTAATGTCACCTAGATACTCCAATGTCACCTCAAGTATCCGTGGGTATGATCATACGATATGCATCACACAATCTCAGATTCATCTATTCAACCAACACAAAGGACCTCAAAGAGTGCCCCAAAGTTCTACCAGAGAATCATGACAAAAATGTGTGCCAACCCCTATGCATAGGTTCATGGGCGGAACCCGCAAGTTGGTCACCAAAATATACATCAAGTGAATCACGTGATATCCCATTGTCACCACAAATATCCACGGCAAGACATACATCAAGTGTTCTCAAATCTATAAAGACTCAATCCGTTAAAATAACTTCAAAGGGGAAACTCAATTCATTACAAGAGAGTAGAGGGGGGAAGAAACATCATAGGATCCAAATATAATAGCAAAGCTCGCGATACATCAAGATCGTATCATCTCAAGAACACGAGAGAGAGAGAGATCAAACACATAGCTACTGGTACATACCCTCAGCCCCGAGGGAAAACTACTCCCTCCTTGTCATGGAGAGCACCGGGATGATGAAGATGGCCACTGGAGAGGGATTGCCCCCTCCGGCAGGGTGCCGAAATGGGTCTAGATTGGTTTTCGGTGGCTACGGAGGCTTCTGGCGGCAGAACTCCAGATCTATTCTTCGTTCTGGAAGTTTTAGGTTACGTGGGTATATATGGGTGCAGGAGGTACGTCAGGGGAGCCACAAGGGCCCCACGAGGCAGGGGGCGCACCCTAGGAGGGTGGGCGCGCCCCCCACCCTCGTGGCTTCCTTGTTCCTTCCTTGACGTGGGGTCCAAGTCCATCTGGTAGGTTTCCTTCCAAAAATAACTTCTCCAGTTGATTTCGTTCCGTTTCGACTCCGTTTGATATTCCTTTTCTTCGAAACACTGAAATAGGCATAAAACAGCAAATCTGGACTGGGCCTCCGGTTAAAAGGTTAGTCCCAAAAGTAATATAAAAGTGGATAATGAAGCCCAATATTGCCCAAAACAGTAGATAATATAGCATGGAGCAATCAAAAATTATAGATACGTTGGAGACGTATCAAGCATCCCCAAGCTTAATTCCTGCTCGTCCTCGAGTAGGTAAATGATAAAAGAAAGAATTTTTGATGCGGAGTGCTACTTGGCATAATTTCAATGTAATTCTTCTTAATTGTGGTATGAATATTTAGATCCAAAAGATTCAAGACAAAAGTTCATATTGACATAAAAATGATAATACTTCAAGCATACTAACTAAGCAATCATGTCTTCTCAAAATAACATGGCCAAAGAAAGTTCATCCCTACAAAATCATATAGTTTAGTCATGTTTCATTTTCGTCACACAAGAATGCTCTCATCATGCACGACCCTGATGACAAGCCAAGCAATTGTTTCATACTTTAGTAATCTAAAACCTATAAACTTTCATGCAATACATGAGCGTGTGCCATGGATATAGCACTATGGCTGGAATAGAATAATGAGGGGGTTATGTGGAGAAGACAAAAAGGAGAAAGTCTCATATCAACGAGGCTAACCAATGGGCTATGGAGATGCCCACCGATTGATGTTAATGCAAGGAGTAGGGATTTCCATGCAACAGATGCACTAGAGCTATAAATGTATGAACGCTCAATAAAAGAAACTAAGTGGGTGTGCATCCAACTTGCTTGCTCACGAAGACCTAGGGCACTTGAGGAGGCCCATTGTTGGAATATACAAGCCAAGTTCTATAATGAAAATTCCCACTAGTATATGAAAGTGATAACTCAAGAGACTCTCTATATGAAGATCATGGTGCTACTTTGAAGCACAAGTGTGGAAAAAAGGATAGTAACATTGCCCCTTTTTTTGGGGCCTTCTCTTTTTTTTCTTTGGCCTTTCTCTTTTTTTTGGGACAATGCTCTATTGAATGATGATCATCACACTTCTATTTTTTTACAACTCAATGATTACAACTCGATACTAGAACAAAGTATGACTCTATATGGATGCCTCCGGCAGTGTATCGGGATATGCAATGAATCAAGAGTGACATGTATGAAAGAATTATGAACGGTGGCTTTGCCACAAATACTATGTCAACTACATGATCATGCTAGCAATATGACAATGATGAATGTGTCATGATAAACTGGATGGTGGAAAGTTGCATGGCAATATATCTCGGAATGGCTATGGAAATGCCATAATAGGTAGGTATGGTGGCTGTTTTGAGGAAGATATAAGGAGGTTTATGTGTGAAAGAGCGTATCATATCAAGGGGTTTGGATGCACCGGCGAAGTTTGCGCCAACTCTCAATGTGAGAAAGGGCAATGCACGGTACCGAAGAGGCTAGCAAGGATGGAAGGGTGAGAATGCGTATAGTCCATGGACTCAACATTAGTCATAAAGAACTCACATACTTATTGCAAAAATCTACAAGTCATCAAAAACCTTGGTACTATGTGCATGCTCCTAGGGGGATAGATTGGTAGGAAAAGACCATCGATCGTCCCCGACCGCCACTCATAAGGAAGACAATCAAATAACACCTCATGTTTCAAATTGGTTACATAACGTTTACCATACGTGCATGCTACGGGACTTGCAAACTTCAACACAAGCATTTCTCAAATCTACAACTACTCAAGTAGCACGACTTTGATATTATTACCTCCATATCTCAAAACAATCATCAAGCATCAAACTTCTCTTAGTATTCAAAACACTCATAAGAAAATTTTACTAATCTAAGTGAAGCATGAGAGTTCATTTATTTCTTCAAAATAAAACTACCACCATGCTCTAAAAGATATAAGTGAAGCACTAGAGCAAATGACAAACTACTCTGAAAGATATAAGTGAAGATCAATTAGTAGTCGAATAATTATGCAACTATGTGAAGACTCTCTAACATTTAAGAATTTCAGATCTTGGTATTTTATTCAAAAAGCAAGCAAAGCAAAATAAAATGACATTCTAAGAATAGCAAACATCATGTGAAGAAGCAAAAACTTAGGATCAACCGAAACTAACCGATAATTGTTGAAGAAGAAAGTTGGGATGCCAATCGGGGCATCCCCAAGCTTAGATGCTTGAGACTTCTTGAAATATTACCTTGGGGTGCCTTGGGCATCCCCAAGCTTGAGCTTTTGTGTCTCCTTAATTCGTCTCATATCACAGTCTCTCTAAATCTCAAAAGCTTCATCCACACAAAACTCAACAAGGACACGTGAGATAAGTTAGTATAAACCATTGCAAAAACCTTATCATACTCTACTGTAGCAAATCACTAAAATTATTATTCAACATTGCATACTAAATGCCTCTGCATATTTAATAGTCCTATCCTCAAATAGAATCATTAAAGAAGCAATCATATGCAAACAATGCAAACAAAACAGCAATCTGCCTAAACAGGATAGTCTGTAAAGAATGCAGCAACATCCATACTTCCCTAGCTCCAAAAATTATTAAAGAACATTCACACTGTAGTAAATTTATCAGAGCTTAATACTCAAAAGGTTTCAACATTTTATCACATTCTGACTTTTCTAGGGAATTATTGCAACAACGGTAAACTTTCTGTTTTCAAACAGCAACATGTGGACTTCTAAAATAGGCATAGTAAAGACTATCAATTCCAGTTTTATTGAAATAAAAGATGCAAGACAATGTTCTAAATAACATCAAGCAAATCCTAACAAAATAAATTGACGCTCCAAGCAAAACACATATCATATGGCGAATAAAAATATAGCTCCAAGTAAAGTTACCGATGAACGAAGACGAAAGAGGGGATGCCTTCAGGGGCATCCCCAAGCTTAGGCTCTTGGTTATACTTGAATATTACCTTGGGGTGCCTTGGGCATCCCCAAGCTTAGCCTCTTGCCACTCCTTATTCCATAGTCCATCGAATCCTTACCCAAAACTTGAAAACTTCACAACACAAAACTTAAAGTAGAAAACTCGTGAGCTCCGTTAGTATAAGAAAATAAATCACCACTTAAAGGTACTCTAAAGAACTCATTCTTTATTTATATTGGTGTTAAACCTACTGTATTCCAACTTCTCTATGGTTTATAAACTATTTTACTAGCCATAGATTCATCAAAATAAGTAAACAACACATGAAAAACAGAATCTGTCAAAAACAGAACAGTCTATAGTAATCTGGATCAAACACGTACTTCTGGAACTCATAAAATTCTCAAATAAATTGCTGGACCTGAGTAATTTATCTATTAATCATCTTCAAAAAGAATTAACTAAATAGCACTCTCCAAATAAAAATAGCAGCAATTCTCGTGAGCGCTAAAGTTTCTGTTTTTGACGGCATGATCAACAAGACTTCCCCCAAGTCTTCCCAAAGGTTCTACTTGGCACAAACACTAACTAAAAGCATAAAACCACATATAAATAGAGGCTAGATGAATTATTTATTACTAAACAGGAACAAAAAGCAAGGAACAAAAATAAAATTGGGTTGCCTCCCAACAAGCGCTATCGTTTAATGTCCCTAGCTAGGCATGATGATTTCAATGTTGCTCACATAAAGGATAAGAATTGTAACATAAAGAGAGCATCATGAAGAATATGACTAACACATTTAAGTCTAACCCACTTCCTATGCATAGGGATTTTGTGAGCAAACAACTTATGGGAACAAAATCAACTTGTATAGGAAGGTAAAACAAGCATAGTTTCAAAACTTTAAGCATATAGAGAGGAAACTTGATATTATTGCAATTCCTACAAGCATATGTTCCTCCCTCATAATAATTTTCAGTAGCATCATTATTGAATTCCATAATATAACCAGCACCTAAAGCATTCTTTTCATGATCTATAAGCATAGAAATTTTACTACTCTCCACATAAGAAAAATTCTTCTCATTCGGAATAGTGGGAGTGTCATAAGAGACTCGAATACTATAAATTGTTTCCACATTAAAAGAGTAATATTCATAAAATGGGTAACCATAATCATGACAAGTTTTATAAATATAATCACTACTTTTTATAGCATAAGTATCATCACAATAATCATCATAGGTAGGAGGCATGCTATCATCATTATAAATTTGCATATCAAAATTTGGAGACTAAAAATATCATCTTCATTAAACGTAGCATCCCCAAGCTTGGGCCTTTTCATATCATAAGCATAATCACTCTCATCATTAATAGTATGGATAGCACCAATAGTATAGCAATTATCATATTCTTCCAAGCAAGTGCCAAAAAGATTTTGAAGATCATAAGAAGTATCATTATCTTCCACAATTATATTTTCATGAGGCACAATAGTAATAGGAGCATCATTATTTGGGGGAGATATCTTTTTACCTCTCTTCCTTTTTCTTTTTTTCTTCTTCACCACATCATGTGTGGGTTCAATCCTCTTTTTGGAGCTCCTTATTAATGAGATTGGTTGAATAGGAGGCTCCTCCTCGTTACCTGATTCATCATAAGAAATAATAGGAGGATATTGGGAAGTCTCTTCCCTTTCATTAGTATTCTCTTCATCTTCTATTTGTTTTCTTTTCTTTATGTAGTTGGCAATATAAGGATTTTCAATACAATTCACCGCACAATACATATATATTTCCTCTAGATCAAAATGAAGAACTCTATCAAGGGCAAATTTTGGAATATCCTTAGTTATACGTTTCATTTCTTCATAACCCAAGAGCAAACTAAGTTCATTATGATGTGCAAGGGAAATCAAGTCATCACAATTTTTGAACACGATACGATCATGAAACAATTTGCATTGGGTATTGAAATGATCATGTTCATTGCAAAGCTCACAAGTACGGCTAAGAAAATTTAAATTTCAGCACATTCATCTAGCCTTTCTTGCAACAATTTAGTTTCTAAGTACTTATGCCTCTTGCAATATCTATCTTCCCTATTTGATGTGTACTTACAAACCCAATGTACTCCACAAAAATTGACATGTTTATAGGAGACATTTTCATCATAACTAGTGCAATCATCATTAGTATCATGGATATTTAAAGAATTCATACTAACAACATTGCAATCATGCTCATCATTCAAAGATTTAGTGCCAAACATTTTATATAATTCTTCTTCTAGCACTTGAGCACAGTTATCCTTTCCATCATACTCACAAAAGATATTAAAAAGATGAAGCGTATGAGGCAAACTCAATTCCATATTTTTTTATAGTTTTCTTTTATAAACTAAACTAGTGCTAAAACAAGAAACAAAAAGATTCGTTTGCAAGATCTAAAGATATACCTTCAAGCGCTAACCTCCCCGGCAACGGCGCCAGAAAAGAGCTTGATGTCTACTACACAACCTTCTTCTTGTAGATGTTGTTGGGCCTCCAAGTGCAGAGGTTTGTAGGACAGTAGCAAATTTCCCTCAAGTGGATGACCTAAGGTTTATCAATCCGTAGGAGGCGTAGGATGAAGATGGTCTCTCTCAAGCAACCCTGCAACCAAATAACAAAGAGTCTCTTGTGTCCCCAACACACCCAATACAATGGTAAATTGTATAGGTGCACTAGTTCGGTGAAGAGATGATGGAACAAGTGGTATATGGATGGTAGATAAAGGTATTTGTAATCTGAAATTATAAAAACAGCAAGGTAACGAATGATAAAAGTGAGCGTAAACGGTATTGCAATGTGTGGAAATAAGGCTTAGGGTTCATACTTTCGCTAGTGTAAGTTCCCTCAATAATACTAACATAATTGGATCACATAACTATCCCTCAACATGCAACAAAGAGTCACTCCAAAGTCACTAATAGCGGAGAACGAACAAAGAGATTATGGTAGGGTACGAAACCACCTCAAAGTTATTCTTTCCAATCAATCCATTGGGCTATTCCTATAAGTGTCACAAACAGCCCTAGAGTTCATACTAGAATAACATCTTAAGACACAAATCAACCAAAACCCTAATGTCACCTAGATACTCCAATGTTACCTCAAGTATCCATGGGTATGATCATACGATATGCATCACACAATCTCAGATTCATCTATTCAACCAACACAAAGGACCTCAAAGAGTGCCCCAAAGTTCTATCGGAGAATCATGACGAAAACGTGTGTCAACCCCTATGCATAGGTTCATGGGCGGAACCCGCAAGTTGGTCACCAAAACATACATCAAGTGAATCACGTGTTATCCCATTATCACCACAGATATCCACGGCAAGACGTACATCAAGTGTTCTCAAAACTTTAAAGACTCAATCCGATAAGATAACTTCAAAGGGGAAACTCAATTCATTACAAGAGAGTAGAGGGGGGAAGAAACATCATAGGATCCAAATATAATAGCAAAGCTCGCGATACATCAAGATCGTATCATCTCAAGAACACGAGAGAGAGAGAGAGAGAGAGAGAGATCAAACACATAGCTACTGGTACATACCCTCAGCCCCGAGGGAGAACTACTCCCTCCTAGTCATGGAGAGCACCAGGATGATGAAGATGGCCACCGGAGAGGGATTGCCCTCTCCGGCAGGGTGCCGGAACGGGTCTAGATTGATTTTCGGTGGCTACGGAGGCTTCTGGCGGCAGAACTCCAGATCTATTCTTCGTTTTGGAAGTTTTAGGTTACATAGGTATATATGGGTGCAGGAGGTACGTCAGGGGAGCCACGAGGGCCCCACGAGGCAGGGGGCGCCCTAGGGGGGTGGGCGCGCCCCCCACCCTCGCGGCTTCCTCGTTCCTTCCTTGACGTGGGGTCCAAGTCCATCTGGTAGGTTTCCTTCCAAAAATAACTTCTCCAGTTGATTTCGTTCCGTTTCGACTCCGTTTGATATTCCTTTTCTTTGAAACACTGAAATAGGCATAAAACAGCAAATCTGGGCTGGGCCTCTGGTTAATAGGTTAGTCCCAAAAGTAATATAAAAGTGGATAATAAAGCCCAATATTGCCCAAAACAGTAGATAATATAGCATGGAGCAATCAAAAATTATAGATACGTTGGAAACGTATCAAATAGTAGTACGAAAAAACAAGGATCAAGATGTTTTCGTGAAGAAGCCATACTTTCTGTTGCTGCACATAGAGCTCCAGTGGAGAATTACCGTTGGCAACAAATCACACTGACATTATATTCTTCCCCGGTTTTTTGTTTTGATCCTGCAATTCTTGCTCCTGCAGCTCATTTGGCCAGCCATTAAATAAACAATAGTAGCGGAGGGAGCATGCTATCTAGGGTCAGAATTAAATGGAGGTCCTGGTTCATCATTAGGGAAAGAAATAGTAACATAAGGAGTATGCTCTTTAGGGTGAAGATTAGATGAAGTTCCTGATTCATCATTACTTTACTTTTGAGGTCAAATTCGAAATAACTCATCAGGTAATAATGTATTTTGCAAAAATATATGGCTTTTGGATAAGGCAGGCACAACCACTGGCATCACCATCATATATCTCTTAACCTAACTATAGAAAAATGTCTTTAAAAGTTCTGATACATCTTAAGTCCTAACTACAGTGGGTACATCACTATTTAGATGCTCTGAAGTAAAGAGGTGTTCACAAGGAGAATTCAAAACTAACACGTCTTCTTGAACTGAAGCACTATTTGTATATCGAAAATGTTCTGAAACTGCTGAACCTGAGCTTATCTAACAAGTATTAAACATTCAACTTTTCTACCATGCTTGACCTGGTATGCTTGAGGGAAACAAAAATAGAAGTTTAACCTTACGTAAAGATACAATTAAATGGCGATTCATTGATGGAGTAATCAGATAATGCGAAAATCAATTGTAATAATAAAAAAGAGTTGCAGTAATCACTAATAATATATTTTTTGTCAACTCTGGAGAAGACTTGCTACCTGCTGCTACAACCAATTGACTCATGCACAAACACCTCTAATGTATAAACGTACAAACATGACTCGCTGCTACATATGTACTCACTTCTACATATGAATGCTTGTGAATTCTTCAGGTTACAACAAGAAACTGAAGGATATACAAAATCATGAAAAATCTTTGTTCTTCATGCATATGAAGGTACATGATTAATTGTTATCACAACACATCAAAGCTTACTTCCAACGATTTAAAATGCATGTCACTTTTACTTGCCATACATATGGAAAAGAAACTAAGGCAATGACGCTAGAAGACTTTTCTTTGCCGAACATATGGAAAAAAGAAAAACCTAAGGTAATGACGATGGAAGCTATGGTTGCAGGCACACACTAAAAGATCCTGGTGAAGAATAAAGCCCAAAACTCATGCTCTTTTCAAATTTCAATTTTAAGTAAATTCTGAACATAACAGAACTGCTACTTCAAGGTTGCTAATGTTCTGATCATCCATAGTTGAGTCTTGAGAACAACATGATTTATTAACCAAAAGTAGGAATTTTCAGGTCTGGAGGGCACAATACAGACATTATGTTGAACTTGGATCAGTAAAAAGAATTGGTAAACTGAAGTGCAATCAAATGAACACGTATGCACATCGGTAAACTGGAGTGAAATCAAATGAACACGCATACACATCGGTAAACTATGCATTGGTATGCACTGCAAGCGCAACACATTTTGTGTCTGAAACTGAAACAACACACTTCAGAGAAGAAGATTCAGAATAGCACAAAACCACATGAGTGAGACGTTTACGAGCTCGGCTCAGCAACAATCAGACCCTCCTTGTCTGCCTCTTGCAAGGTTAGCAATAATTCACAAGGTTATTCTAACTCGTCTCCAAATCGAAATTTTTACAAATCTGCACAATCAAGCAAAAATTGGGTATATAGTGCGGATCTGGGAGCAAGCACCTGGTACTTGGGGACTTTCAGACGGGGGATCTGGTGGTGCCGCCAATTTCCAGCGATGTCAGCTGAGAGGAGGCGGGCCCGGAGCAGCAGCCGGCGACGGGATGACGGGGAGCACCTCGAGAGCATGGCCGACCAGTTCCATGGCTCCCTCAGTAGGGAGTTGGCCGGCTGAAGAGCGGTGGAGGCATAGGAGGAGGGGGGAGAGGAGTTGGGGGATGGTGTGGCGCCGGCGTCGTGTGTCTCCGGTGATGGAAAGCCGCAGGGGTGGCGGCGCGCGGCGGCGTGGCGGGGGTCGGCTGCGGCGGTGCACGGCGGCGTGTCGGGGGCCGGCGGTGCGCAGCAGCGTGGCAGGGGGCTGACGACGCGTTGGAGGTCGAGACGGGGCGTGCGTTTTTTCCCTCGCCCGTACCGGTTCGTTCGTGCTCTTCTTCTTTTTTTCACCCTAAAGGCCGAGCCGAGGCCCAAGCCCAACACACGAAACGTTTTCTCTGTTTATTAGCATTAAAACTATAGCGCATGTTAATTACAGTAAAACACAGGAGTTTTTTCAAAAAAATGAAGCGACGGTAAATCCGGAGACTCAATCCGTGCTTTATTAGACTAGTCACAATAGGGAGTAATTTAGACTAGTAACATCACATTTTACTAGGCTATGTTACTACCTTCACAGTGGGTAGTAACATATATGTGTTGTCATGTTATGGTTCATTTATTAGCCTATAAACTCATATTGTCTTGGTATGTGTGATGTTACAGTAACTAGCTAAGTTATCACCATCACCTCTCTCATCATTAAATATATGCCACATAAGTAAAATTATCTTGAAAAATGTGATGTTACTAGTGATGTTACTTTCACTGTGGATAATTTTAAGAAGAGATTAGGGAGAGATAGGATTGTAAAAAAAATACAGAGCTGCGAGAAGGTGGGAAGGGGGGCGATTCTGGGTCTCCCAAAACAACTGGCCCGAACCTTAGGAAAAACCCCAGGCTTCCGCACTGCAAAACCGTCTGAACCGGCGTGATGCTCCACCGGCGGCACCCCCTCCCCGCCCTGCTCCGCCTCTTCTCCACCACCTGCCGCCGCCGCTCCCGCCTTCCCTCGCAGCCGCATCCCCCGAACACCGACACCCTCCCGCCGCTGCCTGTGGCGAAGAAAGTCCCCTTCACCGTGTCGGCGCACGGGAGGTCGTGGAGCGACCCCTACCACTGGATGCGCGACACCTCCGACCCCGACCTCGCCGCCCTCCTCGCCGCCGAGAACGCCTACGCAGAAGCCTTCGTCTCCTCGGCCGGCGGAGGCGGCCTCCGCGCGCGCCTCGCTGCCGAGATGCGCGCCCGGCTGCCCCCTTCCGCCGTTTCCCCGCCTCAGCCCTGGGGCCCTTGGTTCGTACTGCTCCATTTCGTTTGATCCCATAGAGTATGACTTGGAACTGTATCGCTAGGGTATGACTTCGAACTGTTCTGTCAAATTTCATTTGCCACGTCAGGACACGGTTGCGGGATGCACTGTTCATATAATTTCCTTGGACAATGTTGCACTTGTTATATATGCTTCTGACTAGAAACATAGCTTTTACACTCCTATTCAGGAAATAAGTGCTAATGGAAAGACGGGAGAGCACTTTTTAAAATACTTTTGCTAGGTAAATGATGCTGCACAACAAAATACAACTGCCTTTGTGTCTTACATAGCTCATGTTTGTGTATCCAGGTCATATTACCAGTACGTGCCAAACGGAATGGAGTACCCAGTTTTGTCGAGAAAGCTGAGGCCCTCTGGTGGTTTAGCAGGACGTTTCCTTAGTTATCTTTCTGACTGGGAGAAGGAAGAAGTGTTGCTTGACTGGAATGAGATCGCAGAGAAATTTGGTACGTGCTTTGCTACATAAAGTAGTCTGGTGTGATCTCCATATTTACACATAATATACTGATGTGAGCTTCAATTGTATAGTTTGATGTAGTTTGATTGTTATATTTACTGCAGTTAATTGGACATTGCTTATTTGCTTATTATCATTGATTTCTTGCGATGAGGACATTTTATTTGCTTGCGCCTGAAGACTTATCAGTGGATCATTTTGTAACTTATGCAGGTTATGTTCACATTGGGAGTTGTCGAATATCTCCTGATCATAGGTTTCTTGCATATACTCTCGATACATCTGGGGGTGAACTGTTTTCGCTGGAAGTGAAAGATCTTCAGTCTAAGCATGTCATTTTTAGTCCGCCAGACAAGGGAATTGTCAGTTTAGCATGGGCTCACGACAGTGAAAATTTATTTTATACTGTCTGTGATGAGACTCTACGTCCCAATCAGTAAGTCTCCTTCCTGCAATAGAGTGTTAAGCTCAAGAAGCTTGTAGTCTTTTACTGTATTTGATATGTTTTCATCTTATAGGGTTTTCTGTAAAAAGATGCAGTCAAATGAGGCCGGCCTTTTAGTTTTCGTGGAGGATGATGTAAACTGTTGTGTGGATATCACAAGCACAAAAGATTTCAAGTATATCACTGTGAATTCTAACACAAGGACATCATCTGAGGAAGGTTTCTATTTCAACTTTATACCCAATTCGAAATGCATTTTGCGACGTTTACAACACATGTCTTGTTTTTGATTGTTCTTTCTGATTTGGGCTTGTGTTGCTGCAGGTTTATGTGATGGAATCTGGTAATGTAAGAGAAGGCTTATGGCCTGTACAAAAACGCACCAACAAAGTACAGTACTTTTTGGAGCATCATAATGGGTTTTTCTATATTCTTACTAATGCACCCTTGAAAGATACTGAAACTGCAGTTGAAGGCTACTACCTGGCCAGGTGTAGAGCTGAAAAATCACTGATGGATAAATGGCAGGTCTCTCCCTCCTTCAGAAAGTAAACTTCTAGGCAGAGTTTATTTCTCCCTCTGTTCACAAATATAAAATGTTTTTTGATATTTCAATATGGAGTACATACGGACTGAAATGAGTGAACGAACACACTAAAATGCGTCTATGTACATTCGAACCAGAAAAAAGGTTAGAACATCTTATATTTGTGAACAGAGTGATATTCGTTAAGATAAAAATATCTTCGTCAGTGATTCAACATTGTTTTCTTCCATATCAAGTGTTGATGACATCTGTATATAAGTAGCATATTTATTGCTAGTGTGGATTTTTCGTTTTGTTGCCTGAACGCATTTAGTTGCTGAATATGCATTAGATTTATTCCCATTAGACTTCATACCTTACAAAGTTGCTGCCTGTATTTCTATTGTTAGGTTGTGGCACTCCCTGGGTCGGACTGCACATTTCAGGATATGGATATTTTTCACGAACATTTAGTTCTCTTTCTTCAAAAAGATGGGCTTCCTCTGTTTTGCTCCATCGATTTGCCAGTCCAGATCGACTTTCAGGTATGATATTTGACTTGTGTCATGTTAACCTGTCACTATTTGTATGTTTGGACATATTACTCATAGAGATGTAATACACACTTTGTCTTGGACCATAATGATTTAGATCACCAAATACTACCCACCTTGAAGCATTGACGGTCTTAATTTCACTTTATCTGTTGCACTTCCAATGTATAATCTGTACTCTGATATTGTCATTCTCTCTTCCTTTTCATATTATGGGCTAGATTGTTGCTACTCGTGATTCTGAACACTCCTGTATTAGTTATGCTGATGACTTTTGTTTTTCTCCCAGGAGCCAAAGGAATTGGGTGATTTCACTCCATGGTTTTTCCCAATACCTTCAAATTTATGCAGCATTCTTCCTGGGCCCAACAATGATTTCATGTCATCTACTTTTCGTC
The DNA here is from genome assembly GCF_018294505.1 of Triticum aestivum. NCBI lineage: Eukaryota > Viridiplantae > Streptophyta > Magnoliopsida > Poales > Poaceae > Triticum > Triticum aestivum. The sequence continues at coordinate 467,875,009 of NC_057806.1, read as the reverse complement.
TGGTGGTGTCATCACCAGTGGTACAACATTCAACAAAGTTTCTCATTATTTATCTGTGTCAATGGGCATTTCCTTATATTCAATGTTGATATTGGTTTCAGCTCTTCTTTTCTCAATTCCCTGGATCTCACTCTATGATTTATATAATACTCCCTCTGTTCCTAAATATAAGTGTTTTAAGAGATTCCTCTATAGATTACATACGGAGCAAAATGAGTGAATCAATACTCTAAAAGACGTCTATATACATCCAAATGTAGTCTCTATAGTGGAATCTCTAAAAAGACTTATATTTAGGAACGGAGGGAGTAGCACCCAGCAAATTCTTTTCTACACACTCAGACCTGTTCTATCCTTTGCCACTCACATAATGCTGTACAATTTCATGAAGTATGTAATTGAACTGTATATCATGTAGAAGAATATAATTGAACCAAATATTCATCATGTTAATCTGGCGTTTTATTATGATAATTGAGCAACATTATTGTACAGTGCATCTATTGTGTTGCTAGAGATAAGTTTTCCCAATAAATGTTTAATTTGCTTGATTGTAGATTCCAGACTTAACTGTGGATTATGACATGAGAAAGAAGACATTTACTATCCTTGATCAAGAGGAAGTGACTGGCCTTTGTTCAAGTCTATACACAGTAGGACAATCCAATGTTTCAAGCATCCAACAAAATCTGCAGCTTATTGAAGATTCACAAAGTTGGAGTGATCTTTCCAAGTTAGTATCTTGTGAGAGGGTCCAAGTTGTTTCACATGATGGTGTCTCGATACCTTTAGTGATCTTGTATTCACGGGGAGCTCATATTCATGGAGAATCGCCTGGGATCTTATATGGATATGGAGCTTATGGAGAAGATCTGGATAAAAGCTGGTGTTCTGACAGGCTTAGTCTGCTTGCTCGAGGTTGGGTTCTTGCATTTGCTGATGTTAGGTACAGTTTGATGCCTGTGGCATTTTTTCAGCTTACAGGACTGCACTTCCCCATCATCATTCAGTATTTCCTAACTCATCTTACAACTTACTGCAGCATGCGAAACTCTGCATTTTTATTTGGTAAACTAGATTATTTAAGAACCAGACTAGCATACCTGCACCCTATACTTGGACTTCCTACAAGTGTGCAACACGATGTCTTTATTCACCAAATCTTAAGTATACAGAACGTTAATTTTTATTTTCACCTGAAAGAGACATTAGGTCCTAGGCTGCTATCATATTGAGACGTCGATCCATCATCTTGTGAAAGGACCGCCTGATTTCACTGTTCTGGAGTAGAGCAGGTTCCTGAGGGCGTGTTCGGAATCTATCTAGCTTCTTAAAACTTCACAAATCCAGCTTCTAAAGCTAGCTTCTCACTTCACCTGGCAATTCCGACGCGTTCGGCACGCTTGACAGCTTCTCCCAGCACTTGTACAGTACCATCACCAGCCACAGGGAAGATGCAAAGGCGAGCTCACCTTGGGTTGGGGCAAGGGGGCGAGGGAGAGGAGGCTGGCTCAGAGGACGACATGGTGAGCACCGGCATCAATGGCGTCAAGGTGGGCGTCTCCTGCCGGTGGGGTTGCTGCTCCTGGCTGGCGGCGCTGGAAAGTGCTCCTTCGGGACGGGATCTGGCGGGAACGGGGCTGGAATGGTCGGATCTACCGGCGGAGAGGCTCGCCGACCGGCGAAGGGGTGGAATCGGGCGTGGCGGCGGCGACCGGCAGCGCTGGGTAGGTCTCGAGCAGAAGAGATGTCGGGGGAGAGAGGGGAACAGGCATCGGAGCTGAGCCGTGCGAATCGTTTTCTCGACTTGGCGGTGGCATCCCCTTGTAATTATGCCGAACTCCTCACTTCTCGTTTTCCTGGAGCTGTGATTTTGGTGCTTCGTGTTTTTACATTGGACTCCGGCCGTGCTTCTCGAAGCTAGCTTCTTCGAGCTTTTTCGTTCGGCTCAGCTCCCCTCCAGCTTTATGTGAAGCGTGGAGTGGGAGGACATCCGAACACGCCCTGATATGGTGATCCATGTCACAGGTGTAATTTGCTAGAATTTTGTAAGGTGGCCATTTAATAGTCGCAAAGTTCTATCATTTTCTCCATCCAGCGCCATTTGGAGGTTATCAACATGGAGTTTGGCTTCCCCGCAAAAATATAAATAGAGTTTGGCTGAGCTGACAACTTCAATGTGGTGTGAATGTGTGATATACATCTTCCATTTCTCTAGCATGCTCCACAATAAAATCTTAAAACATGATAAGACAGTTGTTTTTGACTTTTCATGTATGATTAGAAGGAAATTCATTTTATGACTGACACCGCAAATTTTATGTTCCCGATTGTTTGTAATTTCCTGGCCTAATCATGCAGGGGTGGAGGGGATCCATCATGGCATCTAGCAGGCACCAAAACCAACAAGATAAATTCAATTCAAGATTTTGCGGCATGTGGTATGCATCTTATCAAGGAAGGTTTTGTGCATGAAAGTCGTCTTTGTGCTATGGGCTGCAGTGCTGGTGGTTTGCTGGTTGGGGCGGTCGTTAATATGTTGCCAAATTTATTCTCTGCTGCAGTTCTCAAGGTAAATCTTTGAGCTCATCCGTCGATACATCATTATCATCTGGGATTTGCTGTGCTTATTCCCTTCTCTTTGCTTCTACTGGTAAATGATGTTTCTGGGCTTTCCAGTATCAGTGACATGTATTTCTACTGAAACAGGTCCCCTTTCTTGATATATGCAATACAATGTTGGATCCTACGTTACCTCTCACCATCTTGGACTACGAAGAATTTGGTGACCCTAATATCCCAGTTGAATTTGATGCAATCCGTAGTTATTCTCCCTATGACAACTTATCTCCCGGCAAATGTTACCCCTCAATTCTGGTGACTGCCTCTTTTAATGATACAAGGTTTTTGTCTACTTCATTTTACTCTTGCGATACTGCAGTTTGGATAATTTGTTTCCATGTGAAATTTTCAGCTCACAACACCGTAGTCAAGGTTTCCAGCTGTGTACTGTTGGTTTTCTTTTGAATGGCCAAAATTTCCTTTTTGTTTGACAGGGTAGGAGTCTGGGAAGCTGCTAAGTGGGTTTCAAAAGTGAGAGATGTCACGTGCCCATCCTGTTCCAAGTCTGTTGTTCTCAAAACTAATATGCAGAGTGGCCATTTTGGTGAGGGTGGACGCTTCATGCGGTGCGAGGAGACAGCCTTCGAGTATGCGTTTCTAATGAAGGCATTGGGAATGGATGATAAGTCTGCGAAGTAATGAACTGACACTCAGGGCTTACTGTGCTGCAAGAGTTGCGGTGATGCATGGAAGCAGTAATCGATATCATTACCTGCTGTAGTGACATCTGGCAACCTGGAGTGATAAGTTGGATCAGACCGCTCATAGTCCACACTATTGTCGGTTGCAGAGCCATTTTTTGTTGGTTCCTGCATTGCACCCGGCTGCTAACTGGAGCCCTCAGAGTAGCGCAAATGAATGTTGTGCGTTAAGGTGTTAAGATCAGGCATCATCTGTCTTTCCCCATCAAAAATAAGGTTAGTATCACGGGATCATAGATTGCATTCAAATTGACATATGGCTCTAGCATGATTCATCATCCTAGTTCAGATGGTACCGATGCTAGATATGGAGCTATAATGTCTGAGAATGGATATTGGTTTTGAACCCTGACTCACATATCAGGCTAGTTGTATGTCGCTGTCTTGTGTTTTGAACCTCTGAATGAGATTGGGCTTCCCTAAATTAAGATGAGCTGCATGTAACATCCATGCGTACATTTTCTATGTTTCGATCGTTGCTAAGTAGATACGTACTCCCTCCGTTCCTAAATATTTGTCTTTCTAGAGTTTCAAATGGACTACCACATACAGATGTATATAGACATATTTTAGGGTGTAGATTCACTCATTTAGCTCCGTATGTAGTCACTTGTTGAAATCTCTAGAAAGACAAATATTTAGGAATGGAGGGAGTAGAAAGTGAGTGGCGACCTGTTGAAGCGTGTTTAGTACATTTTCTCGGAGCTTATCTTAGTTTAAATATGCTTTCGGTAGTGACGCAATTATCTATGCTTGTAATGCACGGGGCACTCTCAGTTAAGTAGTACCAATTGGTGCAGCATGGACCCGTGATCCCAAGTCCACAGTTTTCTACGCCGACTAGATCCCAAGGCGCAAATTATTGGACTCTGTTCGTTCTTCTTGAAACCTGGCAGTAGTATCATACTCAAGAAATAAATCCAGCCATTTGGCACACCAATCTCCACAGTTCCGTTTGGCTGCTGTGTATGCTTCTTGTGTGGTCATCCGCTTACCTTTTTTCACTGGGTTACTACTACTACAATCCTTTTCGATATCACTGTAAACCGTTTACTCTCTCTGCATATCCATGCAGATGCAGCAGTAGTTGCTGCTCGAGTGCAGTGCATTGTTGGGACTCATTGTTGGAAGAGATTCAAGTGGGGGAATGGGAGTGAATATATATATATATATATATATATACTGTGCCAGGCGTGCTTCCCCATGGGTGCGTTGGGTTGGTATCACAGTTAGCTCTTCCCCATGGGTGCTTCCCCATGGGTGCGTTGGCTCTGATTGCTTCCGTTGGAGCTTCTTCTCTCCGTGGGGATCTACTCCGTGCGTGCTTCACCTGCTCTCATGATTATTTGTCAATTGTCATGCACTCACGTTTGGCACATCAAATCTGGCGATTCTGGAGGGCCCATGGCGTTGATTCTGATGGGATATGGAGCGATTCTAGACTTCGTGATGTCCGTCGCATAGCTTCGTGATGATGGCCCTGCCTGATGGCGATACGCTGCTTTGCTTCTCATCCGCGCCTGCTCGTGGTAGGGAAGGCTTAGCGTGCTGGCCTCTCTTGCTCCAGGTTTCAGATGCGATGGTTGATTAGCAGAGACTGGCCTTTCTCCCATTACCGTTGAAGTACGTCGTCAATAACAACGGGGGTACATACTTTTCTTTTTCAAACAGAGGTTGAAACCGCTGCCATCATTATGATGCACGCTCGTTGTTATTACTCCCTCAATAAATAAATAAAGAGATTTATATAGTGATCTAAAAGCTCTTATATTTTTTTATTGAGGGGGTAATTATTAAGTAGAGTACAAAACAAAGATAACCATGGTCGAATTATTACAAAAAGATGAATAGAACATTTATGACAGAGTCAGACTTCTTCCATTGCAACGCCTTCATGTAGGGTACTCAGATCTCGTGTCGCCGTCATGTCGTCTGATGTCTATGACAAAGATCAACCAATTAAGGCTACTACATCAGCAAGGGGATAATGCCTTCAACAAGACAGCGATACAAAACCATTGTTTTGGAGCATCATGAGGGCATTATTTTGGAGCAGCTGGTAGCTGCTGGACTGAGGACGCGGGTGGAGCGACGTTTCATGCGACGACGGGGAGTCTCGCCGGTGTGGCACGGCAGGGTCTCGGCGATGGATGTGTGATGATACATGCATGTAGAGAGGTGACATTGTCTGGCGTCGTGGTGGCGTCGACGATATGTCCGGCAAGGTCGATGTCTCAGTGCCTGCTCTGAAGATGGTTCGATGGAAGACTGTGACGGTGGCCTCTGCAACATGCGCATGCGGTGCCGCTGGAGTTAGTTGGACCAGTGGGTGACCCAGACCATGCAATTTGGCTTGACTAGGGCCTCCGGCTTTAGATGTCGAACCTTGATGCAATGGTGGACATGTGTGCATTTCTGGGGGTTTGTGCCCCCCCCCCCCTAGGAAAAACACTGAAGAATTTTTTTCTAAGGGCTAAGATAGAAGGAAAAAAGTCATTAGCCCCCTCCCTCTTGAATAATCACATTTTCTGCGCTGCCCCCTGCCGTTCTCTGCTAGCTCCGCCACTGCCTTTATATGAGGTCTGGTTATGCAGCCCCTACAATCTGCATCCTTTCATCAAGTTGATAGGAGTGAAGACAATTGTTGCTAAGATGATGACTTTAGACTTATTGATGTATTATTTTATAAGATTTTGATAAAAAAAATGATTGTATGCATCGTCCTAATGCAAAGGTTGGCTATCATCCTCCTTTTCAAAAAAATAAAACTACACAAAATCGTCGCTACTGATCCTAACCAATAAAAATCAGAGCAAGGGTTTTCACCCTCGTCATGAAGCAGTCCTCCAACCATCACCTTGAAAACAGATCTTCCCATAATCATCTCGGCCAGAGTCCCGCGCCAAGCCAAAGAGGTGCTATCGACACCGCGTCGCCGAGACTGGGGCATGGACGACCACCCTCGACAGATGCTGCGGACTGGCGTGGCGGCGGCGGCGGCCTGGACGGACGCGGCCGGGTGCCCTGCTCCAACGCCTCGGCCTTGGACGTGCGCAGGGAGCGCACCCGCTCACCTCGACACCGTGACCGGGAATCAGCGCGTCATGGACGTTGCCGTGCGGGCTCTCCCGTGGGCGCTGCGTCTCCTGTCAGCAGTGTTCAAGAAATCGTTAACTGGTAGCTGCTCGGTCAGTTTAGGAGTAGCGATTAATCGGTCAATCGGCCTATTAACTGGATTAATGGGTCGACCATTAATTGATAAATTGAATAGAAACTTGCCAACATATATCTAGATTTTTTAATGTATTATACCACATTCTCATGCTCCCAGCTATGTAGTATACCAAAATATGCTATCATACACATATGAAAAGCATAGAGAGGAGGTAAAATTATTAATCCTATCTATTAAGGAGCGGCATGGGGCTGAAACGGGTTATGGGCCAAAATGTTGGGCTTTGTTTGCCCACCCGTTAATGGGCCAGCAGGGATTAATCAACATGAAAACTGATTAATCGGTCTAATTGGCCAATTAATTGGCCTGACAAGTTAATGCAACGAATAGGTGTAATTCGATTCGGCCATGCTATGAGTAGCGATTAACTGGCCGGTAACTGATTAATCGGGTGAATTCTTGAACTGTGCCTGTCAGGGCGATGGAGGTCGACTCGGTGCCATGCGGCAAGCTGCACCTTCTGTCCGGCGCTCCTGCGGGGCCTCGCCTCCCACTGGTGGACCACGCTCGCCTTCTTCGGCCCGAGCTGTCGGCGGCTATCGACACCGCGCTCGCACCGTTGTGCTCAGAATTCTCTACCATACGTCGGTGGCTGGCCGGCCTTGCTGAAAGGGTGGAGGGTGCCTTCGTCAAGCTCGGTTCGACCGCTGGCGGCCCGACCAGCCCATCCCTGCTGGCTGGCGCGGCTGATGGCGTGGTGGAGGCGGGTTCGGTGGTGGGCGCCCTGCCTACACTGTCGGTCTGCTTCGCGGGACTCGCCCTGTCCCCGGAGGTGCGGGGCCTCGACACGCCGGGGGCTGAAGCCTAGTCCGCCCCTGATCCACCCCCGACCGCTGATGCTTCGACTCTGGTCATGCATGTGGACGCCGACTGCGTGAATGACGACGCTGGGGGTGACCCTATCAGGCTCCTTGTCGCTGCGCCTCCCTCCACCGCCCTCGTGATCAGGCCTGTGCCGGTCGCCGTCCTCACGGTCAATGTAGCTGAGAGTGACCCGGCGGAGATCCTCGTCGCCGCGACCACACCCCCCCACCGCCGTCGTGGTCGGGCCTGGGACGGACGCCACCGACCCGGTCGGAGCACTCACGCCGACGGCAAGTGCTTGCCCTGAACCCCCCATGATTGTTGCCTCGCCAGCTACTACGAACGTGCCTCCGATTGGGAACCCTGTGGAGTCTTTCCTCGCCAGCGTCGTCGGGGAGCCGCCCGCCCCGTTGTTGTCTACTCCGGCCACCCATAGGGGCAAGGGGGGCGTGCCGGTCGCACCCGGTCATCATAGCACCCGGCTCAACAATAAAAAGGCAAAAGCCCCGCCCGGGGCTACTACGGAGGCGGTCCAGGAGCTCATTGCCAATGTCTGTGGTGTACTGGACCCGTCTGTTGGATACGACGACAAGACCAAGCAGGCCTACCTCGACATGTTCAGCACCCCGCTCGCGGCTCCCGTGGTCCAGGCTATTTCTGGACTGGTCGCGCACGCCAAGGATATCACCCAGAAGAAGGCATAGAAGAACAAGAAGAAGGCCGCCCAGGAGGTTGCAAACGTTGTTGCCCAGGTCGCTGGTGTGTAGTTTCCCTAGCTGCCGCTGCTTGTTGGGCTCCTCACCTGCGGGCATGACGTATCACCTTCCTTTCCTGCTCTTCGTTTTAGTCGTCCAGAACCATGTCGCGACTGGAGGTCGCCTATCTTCTCTACATTTTGTCACCAAGCTCAAGTCTGCTAGCTGCACTTCACTCCATTTCATTCTATTTCCTCGGCGCCTCCTGAAGTCTACATCCACCGTGCTACTTTTAAGTTTCCCATATTGCACAATCTGATGTTAAAATCATCTGTTGGAACGTCCGCGGACTTAACTCGCGCGCTCGCTATGACGCCGTTCGTGATATTGTTCGCGACTCCCATGCCTCTATCGTCTGTCTCCAAGAGACGAAGCTACAACTAGTTGACGACTCCATCATCAGGGAGATGATTGGCCCTTTGCTTCACCGCCAACTACTTTGTCTTGCCTGCAACCGGCACTAGAGGAGGAATGATCTTCGCCATGTCGGACCGATTGTTCGCACTGTCAGACTGCCAGGCTACACCGGGCACCATCTCCGCCTCTGTCACCATGCTAAATGATCGCATTACCTGGACCATCACTTGCGTCTATGGTCCTCAGGGTGAGTCAGAGAAGGTGGCATTCATTGAGGAGTTGAGGACTCTCTCTGCCATGACTGGAAGGCAGTGGCTCCTTTTGGGGGATTTCAATCTGATCACTAAAGTGGCAGACAAGAGCAACGCCAACATCAGTCGTCGTCTCATTGGGAAATTCCGTGAGGCCCTTGACTTCATGCAACTAAAAGAGCTACGCATGTGTGGGAGGCGTTTCACCTGGTCCAACGAGCAAGCAAATCCGAACATGACCAAGATTGACCACGTTTTCCACTCCGATGACCGAGATTTGCTCTTCCCAAATGCGCATCTCCAGGCCATATCAATGACCTGCTCCGACCATGCCCCACTATTCCTTCAAGGGTGCGTCGACAATGCGAGGAAGCCATCCTTCAAATTTGAGGAGTTCTGGTTGCGACTCCCTGGCTTCCATGATGCGGTCGCGGTGGTGTGGGACAAGCCCGCCCTGTCCCAGGATGCTCTCCGTACGATTCATATCAAGTTGTGCCGAACCGCGAAGGCTTTGCACAAGTGGCAAAAAGAGAAGGTTGGTGTTCTAAACACCCAGATTGCGGTGGCAAAGGAGATCATCTGGCGTCTGGACGTCGCCGAGGAAAGGCGGTCACTGTCAGAACCTGAGAGGGTTTTGAGGAGACAACTCAAGGCTTCTTACCTTGGCCTTCTCGCCATCTGGAAGGTCAAGATGAGACAACACTCATGTCTTAACTTGATCCGTTTGGGGGATGCCACCACCAAGCTTTTCCATGCCTGAGCCAATGGAAGAAGGCGCAAGAATTTCATTCAGACCATCAGGACCGATGTCGGGCTGGCCATTACAACTGAAGACAAGGAGCGGGCCCTCCTCGACCACTTCCAAGAGCACCTCAGAAGGCCAACGCGACGCTCCAAACGCCTGGCCTAGGAGAACATCGGAATGCAGCGCCACGACCTATCTGAGTTGGACGCCCTGTTTGATGAAGAAGAGATCAAGGAGGCAGTTTTCTCTATGCCTTCGGTCATGGCGCCCGGACCGGATGGGTTCATTGGTGCCTTCTGCAAGTCCCGCTGGGAGATTATCAAGACCGACGTCGTGGCTGCGATCCTACAGCTGGCAGATCTGCGTGGTGATTGCGCCGGGCTGATCAACTCGGCGAATAATTCTGGTGCCAAAGAAGGCAGACGCCACCAGGACTGGGGACTACCGCCCAATCAGCCTCATCCACAACATCTCAAAGATTTTCTCGAAGTTGTTGGCAAACCGGCTCGCCCCACTGCTCCCCACGCTAGTCTCCAAGAGCCAGAGCGCCTTCGTGAAGAAATGATGCATCCACGACAACTTCCTACATGTGCAGAACTTGGTAAAGGAGTTGCATCGCACATCAACGCCTGGTTTCTTCCTCAAGATGGACATCTCAAAGGCCTTCGACTCTGTCGGCTGGGCTTACCTACTGGAGGTACTCGAGCAACTTGGTTTCAGTCAGCGTTGGCGGGTCTGGATTTGCATGACCTTGGCATCATCTTCTTCGCGGATTCTGCTAAATGGAAACCCGGGCCCCCCTTTTGCTCACGCTTGCGGCCTGCGCCAGGGTGACCCTATGTCCCCCATGCTCTTCATCCTAGCAATTGAACCGCTTCAGCTTATGCTCCGGGCTGCCTCCAACGCCGGGATTCTGCAGCCGATCAAGGCTCGTTCGGCTTCCTGCAGAATTTCACTCTACGTTGATGACACGGGCATCTTTGCCAACCCTGTGAAGGAAGAATTGGACGCCATTGCGGGGATACTTTCCTGTTTTGGGGAGGCATCAGGTCTCATCACCAACGTGACTAAGGCAGAGGTGTTCCCTATTCGCTGCCAACAAATTGACCTCGCCCACATTTTTATCGAGATTCCCTATGAAGGTCGCTTCCTTCCCAACTAAGTACTTGGGCCTTCCCCTGCATACCTCAAGGCTCAAGCGGGTTCATCTGCAACCTCTCATAGACAAAGCAATGGGCAAGCTTCCGGGGTGGAAGGGAAAGAACCTTGCGAGGCCGGGAAGAGTCTCCTTGGCAAAGTCAGTCCTATGCGCCATGGCCACACATCATCTCACTGCGCTCCCTCTTCCGGCGTGGGCCAACCATAAGCTTAGCAAGATCTCTCGCAACTTCATATGGCTAGGCAACAATTCCGAGAATGCGACTGGAGGGCACTCCCTGGTAAACTGGAAGACGATGTGCAGGCCGAAGGCCCTAGGTGGGCTGGGAATCACAGACCTAGAGAGGTTTGGTCGGGCTCTCCGCTTGCGCTGGCCATGGCTAATGTGGATCGACCCTGACTGTCAGTGGGTGGGCTCTGCCCTACCCTGCGACGACTCAGATATGGCGCTATTCAGAGCTTCCACCTCCATCGTGTTGGGTAACGACCACAAAGCTTTGTTCTGGCATGATGACTGGACCGGAAAGGGTCCCCTTAGTATGCTGGCTCCCGGATTATACAAAATCACCACAAGAAAGCAGAGAACAATGTCCAAGGAGTTGCACGATGATAACTGGATCAGATCGGTCGCCCGCCTTCAGCCCCCCATACACCTGTAGGAATTCATCTCGATTGCATCACTGACCTCCCAGGCTACACTGTCTACAGACAGGGAGGACTCCATCTCCTGGCGTTGGACTACAAATGGAATCTACTCCGCGGCTTCGGCATATACAACCCAATTCTCCAGCTCCTTCCCCAGGTTCTCGCCGATGAAGATTTGGGAGGCACACGCCGAACCCAAATGCAATCTCTTTTCCTGGCTGGTGCTCCATGGCAAGATCCTCACGGCCGACATGCTCGCTATTCGCGGATGGCCGCACGATCCTACATGCCCACCGTGTCTGGGAGCATCGGAGACGACAACTCACCTATGAAAAGGCTGTCCATTTGCGATTGCGGTTTGGTCGCATGTTCAGGCATGGACCGGGGAGGCGCCGACGAACACGATGACAATTTCGCCTCCCATGGGAGTCTCCGACTGGTGGGATCTACTCATCTGTCCCCTGTCCAAGGACGAAAGACGCCGGCGTAGCGGTCACTTCCTCTACACCATTTGGAATATCTGGAAGGAGCGCAACTGCCGGATATTCATTAGAACCCGCCTCACTCACCTGGAGGTGGCGGCCATCGCGCTCGACAACATAAGAATGCGGGCTTGTGCCTTTGGCAGGGCACAAGTGGCGACCGGTATTGGGTGATTTGGTTCACTTAGCGTAACACAACGGTCCTTATAGGGTTTCGTCAGGTTTCCCCGGAAAAACCTGTCATCTTTGTACATAAACCCTTCTTTTCGTCTGAAATGAAAAGGCAGTGCTCCTATCGGTTCCTCGAAAAAAATGGGTGAGGTGTCAATTCCACCATAGACAACTTCCATAACTGTAGACGGACATGGTCGCTGGTAATCCACACCGACAAGAGTCGACTTGCAGCATCCACCACAAACCCGATGCTATTACATTGGTAATTGCTCCTCCCACAGTAATACTGCAATAGAAAGAACTACTCCCTCCAAAAATAATTGTCTCTTAAATGGATGTATCTAGACGTATTTTTGTGTTAAATACATCCATTTGAGTGAGTCATTTCCAGACGGTGAAACTAGTAAACAATTTTTTTACGGTGGTTTAGCTGGTATGGCCTACATTTTAGTTGATGAATGTTCCATACATGCATGAAACTCATTATATACTTCTCTTGGAGTTCAAGCAGGGAATCAGAAGTCTTCTGATCTCGTCGCTGATGAGATCATCACATCTTGCGAGATCTTGTGGACCACTGATCTCTTTCTCTCCAACCCCCAGAATTTCCACACTATTCATAATCAATTATGATATTACAGAAAACACAAGAGGTAACAATAATTACAACCTAGTTCATGGACCACCTAGCGACGACTACCAACACTAAAGTGAGCCGAAGATGTGTCATCGTCATTGCCCCTTCCTCATCGGGTTTGGGTAAACCTTGTTGTAGTAGATAGTCTGAAAGTCCTCGTGCTAAGACCCCACATGACCAGCATTAGAATGGCAAACATCACCGATGAAAAGAGTTGTAGATCGGAAGGGTCAAACAAGTAAACATACAAACAAAGACACGCGGAGATTGGATCCAAACAGATCCACCAAAGACCAACACCAACCGAATTCACGAGATCCAATGGAGAAACACATCCACACACCCTCCAACGACGCTACATGCACCTTTGAGATGGGGATCAAACATGGAGGGCGGTATTCATACCAAGGGACATCACCGTCGCCAC